>NW_007377635.1:37937-88846 GCF_000475195.1 Diaphorina citri | reverse complement strand
TTGTTGCCCGGTTTTCTACCACCTTGTTAACAGATGAGAGCTGTATCTAAACGCGCGGTGGCGAAAGCACAGGACCGATTTTTCTCGGAAATTGACACTATATGATGTATCCAGTCCGCTCGTGTCCAGCTGGTCCAAACCTAATTTCAGGCAAGATACCCCGGTCTCTCACCTGTCTGTCCTGTCTGCTGTTTGGCTTCGGCTTATGTTATCGGGGGCAGGGAATATGGAAAATAATGGATAGCATTATCTATTTACCCCCCGCTTTCCTTCCTGCCGATTTTCTTTAATCTTCTACATCTGTTTCTCTTCTTCTCCTTTTCTCCTCTTCATGGCAGCGGTATGTAAGATGTAATGTTCCTCCTATACCTTGGCTTATTCCCTGGAACTTTATCCTCTACTACGGCCTGCTTTCACCTGGCGCCTTATTTGCTCTTTGTTCTTACCTTTTGCTCTGTTACTGCACCCGTCCCATTTTTTCCATTGTTTCTGCGGTGCTCCGGTTTTTCTATTGTCTATACATCTCATGCTTTGTGTTACTATAAAACCGATTCTTCGTCTCCTTACTTACCCTTCCTTTGTTCGTCTCCCTCCTCTGGCCTCCTCCTCCTGTTACCTGCTTCCACCTCTCTTTACGCAGATAAAGACATCATGTCTTCTTACCTTCTCTTTCTCTACCATAAATAGTGTTTTTTTATAAACTAAACAAACTAAACTACTTATCTGAGATGGGATAAAGGAATATAGTATTAGACTTTGAACACTTCCATAAAATACCATTATGCCCGCAACTTGAAAGTATAGTTTATTACTTAATTAAAAATGCACTTTAGTCTCCTTTCTCTTTTCTAGTGTTAATTCTAATACTTTCACTATTTTCAACAAAGAGAGATTTTTTTTTTTTTTTTTTTTTTTTTTTTTTTAGTATTCAAACTCATTGAGCCAACGAAAAGATAATAATTATAAGAATCTTTGTCTGTTTTTTTATATATTTATAAATAAGCGCTTTATTTGTAGATGAGTTTTTATTTCCAATTTTCTTCCTCAGTGCTAGTACCTACATATACTGCCGAGGTATGTATTTAGAAGCCTAGTACGTAGAGAAAAACGCTCCAATAACTCTGATATGTGCCAGGGAACCGTCAGATTCTGCCATATCCGGGGCTCGAACCGGAAACATAATTTTAGAACTGGTTTTGTAAAACAATGTTTAATTACTCTGAGAAATTAGGAAACAATTGAATGGAATTCTGAGGATGCTAGCAGCTATTTTAACACTAGGTTAACGAGTGTTTTGAATTTTAGATTAGGAAGTTCGGATGTGCAACAGGCAACAGAGCTTTATTTTCTTCTCGTATGAAAGACTTTATGTAGTAACCTACCGTATTAAGTAATTCATATAGTTTTTATTGCAAAGGCACCTAGTAATGCAGTGAGATATCAACAAAAGTTGTGAAAAAGCTCCGCTTTACCACAAAGAATTTGAGATTTAACTTGATTCGATTGATCGATAGTTAGTTATTTTAAGATCTATGGATTAATCTTACAGTCTGGCATTCATCTTCTTTTTCGTGTCATGATTTGTCTTTTTTTTTTTTTTTCTCATTCAATAATTTCAATATCTTCAATTTTAAATCCGCCGCGTTAAACCGTCCCAACTCTCAAGAGACATTATTCGAATATAAACATTCTAAACACAAATTACTTCTTTTATACAAACTGTTTCCTCGCACATCCTCGATTTCCAATTTGAAAGTCTCTAATGATTGATTGTGTAATCTTGTTTTTCCATTTGAAATCAATTAATTTGACAAAACAAAATCAACAAGAAGATTGTGTTTGCTATTGAAATCTGTGCGCTATTCATCAATTTGTTGCGATGTCTGGATTTTCTACAGCTGGAATAACGAGAGGAAACGGGGAATTTTAAGGGAAGAAAAATTGAAAGGTTGTGTTTAAGAAGGGTCGAAAGTCGAAACTCGAATTTTGAGTTAAAAAAAAACCTTTGGAACTGTTTCTCAAGTACATTCACATTCTGTATTAGAAAAAGCTGTTTACCCCAAAAAGGGCTTCAGCATGGTGTTTAGACACCCTTCCTAACATAGAGAAGCTTTCTATTTTCTATTTAGGTACCTGGTTTTAAAAATAACCACTGCACTGCTGTGAGGTTGGTAAAAGAGGTCAAGAGGAAGATAGGGAATAAGGAAAAAAGAGGAAGGAAGAGAGAGAGAGAGAAAAGGGAGGAGGGAGAGAGACGGTAGAGAAAAGAGAGAGAGAGAGAGAATAGAGCTAGAAAGGAAGAGCGGAATAAAGTGGGAGAGAGAAGGAGCGAGGAAAGGGAAAGGTGAGAGAGAGAGAGAGAGGGGGGGGAGAAAGAGTAATTCTCTCTCTCTCTCTCTCTCTCTCTCTCTCTCTCTCTCTCTCTTCCTTTTTTTCCTTCTTCTTCTTCCTCCTCTTTTTTCCTCGTTCTTTTCTGAATACAACAAAAGAACTGCATTTTTTTCAACGCAATAATTGGCAGAACGCAATAAATTGTTGCATACTATTGCTCTCTCTCTCTCTCTCCCCCCTCTCTCCCTTCCTGTCTGTCTCTCACTCATTATATTCTGTTCTTTTTCTATCTTCATTCCCTCTCTCTTTCTTTCTTTCTTTCTGCCTCTTACTTTTTATTTCGATTTCCTCTCTCTTTCTCACTCTTCTATTTCCTTTATTTTTCCTCCTTGTTTTCCTCCCTCTCTCTCTTTCTCTCTCCCTTCCTCCTGTCTCCTTCTCCCTCCCTCCTCTCTCATCCTATTTCCTTCACTCTTTCTCTCTCTCTCTCTTCTCTTCTCTTTTCTTCTCTTCTCTTCTCTTCTCTTCTCCTTCTTTGCTTTCCTTGCTCCAATATTCGTTCTTCTGTCTATACTTATACCTTCATTTCCTTTCTTTCTCGTCCTTGTTTTCCTGTCTAATGCATTTGTATTTGTACGGTACAAAAGTGTAATGTTTTTGTATTTACTCTGATAGTAAATATAGTACTTATACCTAGTAGTAGTCTAGTTATCTAGTACACTTCTCTGTAACCTACATCTACATATCAAATAAATTGCTTGACATTGGGTCACGCATAGGGTGTTTGGGCAATGTGGCTACCTCGTAAACTCGGTACCGCATGGTGCTGGAACTCTCGTGTGGTCCACAATCCGCCTAGTAAGCGCTAGGTCGTGGGTTCGAAGCCTGCCCGGGGCGAACTTTATCCTAAACAGATCAGGTTCGTTTTTGGAACGGTTATTGTCTTTCCGCTATCCTGCCTTCCTTTTCTTTTCGATTTCGTTACGATATAGGACCTCCGTTCCTCTCCAGTAGGTAAGCTTTGAATTTTCTGGGCACCCTATAACAATATCATTGTACTATCTATGTCATAGTTCTATGTAGTGTCTATCGCTTTAGGTACTCTGCAGGTACCTACTGTACCTACGCTTTTACAAACGTCTATTTGATTGAAATTTCAGAAGAGTGGATTTTCTATAGAGGTCCGCGTCCCATTATTTGAGCTTCAACTAAAATCCACTCCCATCATTTCAGTTTCCATACTGAAATCCACTCAAACTTGATTACTTAGCGCTAGAAATTAATGGGAAATCCATCTCCCTACCGCTCTGAAGCATCATGTTGATAATTTTCCATTCAATATAAGAGAGTTTGTTTTATGATTATTAAAGTCTGATGATGATGTTTATGATTATAAGATAGGTGAGAGATGATGTTTATGATTATAAGATAGATTAGATAATGATAGTGATATTTATGATTAAAACTTATAAGATAGATGAGACGAGGTTACTATGATGAGCTGAGATGTTGAGAGGTGTTGCTCTTATGTAAAGAACGCCCTGAAGTAATGGAATCTTAAAAATGAGGAGTTCTATGAAAAGATGACAAACATATAGGTCCCTCTTTCATGGCTCTCATATTTGAGGTCCATTAATCTATTATCTTGGTTGAAATTCAGAGAGGAGCATAGAGCATTGAGCAGGGATGCAACGAAAAAAGAAAACGACGACTTCAAACCGCATATAATTATGTAGAACTGAATTTACTGAAAGCAAAAAGCTCTATATGCTCTTTGCTCGCCCCTCCCCTCTGTTTTTGGCCTTATCTATATTCTAGACCGACCCAATAGGACTTCTACTTGCTTTTCATTTAGAGCGAATTGAGAAAAAAAATTAATACTTGTGTAGAGTTTTTATTGGGATATCGAATCCCAAATCCAATCTAAACTACTGATGATAATGGAAAATATTAATAAAAATCACCGAATGGAAAGAAAGCGATCAAAATAGAAAATGGAAAAGCGATATTTCGTTTTCCTTCATGTTTAGAGGGAGGGGGAAGAGAAAATAATGGAAATGAGAGAGAACAATAGAGTGAGGGAGGGAGGAGAGACTAAGTATTAGGAGATATCTAAGATAAGGAGAAGAGAGAGGAAGGGAGGAAAAAGAGAAAGAGAAGAGAGAGAGGAAGGGAGGAAAAAGAGAAAGAGAAGAGAGAGAGGAAGGGAGGAAAAAGAGAAAGAGAGAGAGAGTGAGAGGGTAGAATGTAAGAGGTATAGAGGTAGAGGAAGAGATGGAGGAAAGGGAGTTGCGAGAGAGAAAGAGAAAAAGGAAAAAAAGGATAGGAGAAGGGTGAGAAGAGAGAGAGAGAGTGGGAGATAAAAAGTAGATGTATAGGAAGAGATGGAGGAAAGGCAGGTGGGAAAGAGAGAGAGAGAGAGAGAGGGAGGGAGGGAGAACATTATCAGAAACGTTTCCGGCTGTCAAATTAAAATGTCAGCGTGTGACACATTTGTCCATTATGTGTATTGGAGCGAGATAGAGAGACACTAGGACAAATAGGAGAGAGAGAGAGAGAGAGGGAGAAAGAGAGAGGGAGAGAGAGAGAGAGAGAGAAAATAATGTGAGTGAAACACTAGGATAAAGAGGAGAGAGAGAGAGAGGGAGAACATTATCAGAAACGTTTCCGGCTGTCAAATTAAAATGTCAGCGTGTGACACATTTGTCCATTATGTGTATTGGAGCGAGATAGAGAGACACTAGGACAAATAGGAGAGAGAGAGAGGGAGGGAGAGAGAGAGAAAACAATGTGAGTGAAACACTAGGATAAAGAGGAGAGAGAGAGAGAGGGAGAACATTATCAGAAACGTTTCCGGCTGTCAAATTAAAATGTCAGCGTGTGACACATTTGTCCATTATGTGTATTGGAGCGAGATAGAGAGACACTAGGACAAATAGGAGAGAGAGAGAGGGAGAAAGAGAGAGAGAGAGAGAAAATAATGTGAGTGAAACACTAGGATAAAGAGGAGAGAGAGAGAGAAGGAAAGGAAATAATGTGTGCGAGAGATGGAGGGAGAGAGAAAAAGAAGTGCTTAGATTGGAAGGATAGACTTGGGCGGCGGGAGGGGGGAGGAGGTTGAAGTGCTTAGAAGTTTTGGAGGTTGGGGGGTGAGACAGCTTAGAAGTGGGATGGGAGGGTGAGGAATTTACCCAAACGTCCAGCAGTGTATTTTCCGCTTGAAGAAATTCAATACTGAACTCGACGGAAATAATAATGCTCTGTTCATTTTGGATAAATATAATTGTAATTTTCTTTCCCTTTGCTCCCACTACCCCCTCCCTTTCTCTCTTTTTCTTTTCTCTTTCTTTCTATACCATCTCCCTTTCTCCCTCTCTCCGATCTATCACTCTCTCTCTCTCTTTCTCTGCTATGCATTTTTCTTCTCTCTCTCTCCCATTATATCCTCCGCCATTTCTTTCTCTCCTTCACCTTTCTATTTTTCTCTCCTCTTTCTCCTTCTCTCTCTCTCCCTCTCCCCCCTTCTCTGTCTTTCTCACACTTATCTATTCTATTGTGTTGTTCAAGATTTAGGTCAATTGGAACTTTCCTTCCCCCATCTCACTCTGCAGAACGCAATAAATTGTTGCATACTATTGCTCTCTCTCTCTCTCTCCCCCCTCTCTCCCTTCCTGTCTGTCTCTCACTCATTATATTCTGTTCTTTTTCTATCTTCATTCCCTCTCTCTTTCTTTCTTTCTTTCTGCCTCTTACTTTTTATTTCGATTTCCTCTCTCTTTCTCACTCTTCTATTTCCTTTATTTTTCCTCCTTGTTTTCCTCCCTCTCTCTCTTTCTCTCTCCCTTCCTCCTGTCTCCTTCTCCCTCCCTCCTCTCTCATCCTATTTCCTTCACTCTTTCTCTCTCTCTCTCTTCTCTTCTCTTTTCTTCTCTTCTCTTCTCTTCTCTTCTCCTTCTTTGCTTTCCTTGCTCCAATATTCGTTCTTCTGTCTATACTTATACCTTCATTTCCTTTCTTTCTCGTCCTTGTTTTCCTGTCTAATGCATTTGTATTTGTACGGTACAAAAGTGTAATGTTTTTGTATTTACTCTGATAGTAAATATAGTACTTATACCTAGTAGTAGTCTAGTTATCTAGTACACTTCTCTGTAACCTACATCTACATATCAAAGTGTTGTGTGTATTGCATAATGCATACCTTACGTAACATTGCAGGAGCAACATGGGAATTAGTTTTCCTCGAACCACTAACCTTCTGATTCGGAGTCCATTGTGCTTTGCTAACCATTTCACTTCGGAGGTTGATTGGACATCATATTTATTTAGTTTTATTATTTCAGAATTTATAGCCAATGAGATTAATTTATGTTTCCTTTATTTTGTTACAGGTAAGCCTCAAATAATTAATAACAATGACATTGACTCGTTTGATTGGTAAGTTATACCTGACAGTTAAATTAGGGGTCTGTGTCGTAGCATGTCCAGCCCAGAGTATGTCCCTCGTCAGAGACATGAGTGAGAAAAGACACATCACTACTTCCCATTTAGATGTTCTCAAAAGCACCAGAAAGTAAGTTGTTGAAACATTTGCAATCGAAGGTTTTTTTTTTTTTTTTTTGCTTTGCCATGGTGGGTATCAAAGACGGGATCTTTGTCATGAGAAGCTAGCCCGTGGCCTTTCACTGGAAATACGAATGCAATTTTTCTTGCCGATGTTGGGGATCGAATATGGGGTGTGTCTTTGAAGAGGAACAAGCGTATCACTGGGCTTCTTCCTTCCCAATTTCCCGGATTTTATTTTCTCCCCATCCATTTCCTCCTCTTTTTCTGCGTAAAAATAATATGTAGAAGAAAAATGGACCCTTCCTACGCACACTTGTCGAGAAAGTTTATACGTTTCGCGTTCAATTTGATGAATGGGATGGCCTGATGCCCTCTAGCTTTCCAGACAACCTGTTGCACTCTTATGCTGGATGGTTAGATAACAGATACCTAATATGTGGTACCTACAGTATGTTTCGGGGGATGGCCTGATGCCCTCTAGCTTTCCAGACAACCTGTTGCACTCTTATGCTGGATGGTTAGATAACAGATACCTAATATGTGGTACAGTATGTTTCGAAACTTCAGAAGTTCTTCGAAACTCCTTGTAACTGATTTATTGCTTACAAATTTACTCAAATTTGTAAGCAATAAATTTGAGTAAGTAAATACAAACAGCACACTTGTCCCGTACAATAGTGTACCCTTTAGGGTTTACTTGTTAAACCCTTACTTGTTAAACCCCTACCTTTTAGGGTTTACTTGTTAAACCCTAAAAGGGACAGGCGGATTGAAATTGGCCTTTTCCCTCTGTCTCACCCTAAAGTTAAACACTAATGTCGTATAAGTTCAAGGGAATTTGCACTCGAAAGTCCTTTCAAACAACTTGAAATATGGACACATGTATGAAATTGGGCGATTGCTGTACTCAATGTATACCTACCTAACTTTTATGAAATTGGTTCATTTTACCTAATGTTTAAAAAATGATGGCACATGGTTCTTCGAAACTCCTTGTAACTGATTTATTGCTTACAAATTTACTCAAATTTGTAAGCAATAAATTTGAGTAAGTAAATACAAACAGTACACTTGTCCCGTACAATAGTGTACCCTTTAGGGTTTACTTGTTAAAACCTAAAGGTTTACTTGTTAAACCCTTACTTGTTAAACCCCTACCTTTTAGGGTTTACTTGTTAAACCCTAAAGGGGACAGGCGGATTGAAATTGGCCTTTTTCCTCTGTCTCACCCTAAAGATAAACACTAATGTCGTATAAGTTCAAGGGAATTTGCACTCGAAAGTCCTTTTAAACAACTTGAAATATGGACACATGTATAATGAAATTGGGCGATTGCTGTACTCAATGTATACCTAACTTTTATGAAATTGGTTCATTTTACCTAATGTTTTACCTTAATGTTTCATTTTACCTAATGTTTAAAAAATTTACCTAATGTTTAAAAATTTTACTAAATGTTTAAATTAAAAGTTGCCATATTAAAGACCCTCTCGTCAACGTTGAATTTTGACTTTTTGACACTCACACTGTACTGTTCTCTAACGTATTGGAGAGGATGTGTTTCCCTCCCATTGGGTGTGATTCCCCCCCATGGGGTGTGAGGTTCACGCGAAAATGTTATACATGCTCGCCCACTGTCATGAACTCTTGAAGGATGTGGGTGTGTATATTGCTCTATGCTCTACTAATGGTAAATATTCCCTCAGAGGATGCGAAACGATGGCAAATAGCAATTATCTTCACGAAATAGTGTCAGGGCCCTGTTTAGACCGGGGGACCTAGTACCCTACTGAACGGTATTTTCCATTCACAACGGTGTATACTGTTTTCGGGCGCTTTCATTATTTCATCTCTCTCTCTCTCTCTCTCTCTCTCTCTCTCTCTCTCTCTCTCGTTTCCTTTATTTCTCGCCCTTGTTTTCCTGTCTAATGCTTTTGTATTTGTCCGGGACAAAAGTGTAATGTTTTTGTATTTACTCCGATAGTAAATATAGTACTAATATATAGTACACTTCTCTGTAACCTACATCTACATTTCTAAGTGTTGTGTGTATTGCATAATGCATACCTTACGTAACATTGCAGGAGCAACATGGGAATTAGTTTTCCTCGAACCACTAACCTTCTGATTCGGAGTCCATTGTGCTTTGCTAACCATTTCACTTCGGAGGTTGATTGGACATCATATTTAGTTTTATTATTTCAGAATTTATAGCCAATGAGATTAATTTATGTCTCCTTTACTTTGTTTCAGGTAAGCCTCAAATGTTCAATACCAATGACATTGGCTCCTCTGATTTTTCCTCGAACCACTAACCTTCTGATTCGGAGTCCATTGTGCTTTGCTAACCATTTCACTTCGGAGGTTGATTGGACATCATATTTATTTAGTTTTATTATTTCAGAATTTATAGCCAATGAGATTAATTTATGTCTCCTTTACTTTGTTACAGGTAAGCCTCAAATGTTCAATACCAATGACATTGACTCGTCTGATTGGTAAGAATGGTAAGTTATACCTGACAGTTAAATTAGGGGTCTGTGTCGTAGCATGTCCAGCCCAGAGTATGTCCCTCGTCAGAGACATGAGTGAGAAAAGACACCTCAATACTTCCCATTTAGATGTTCTCAAAAGCACCAGAAAGTAAGTTGTTGAAACATTTGCAATCGAAGGATTTTTTTTTATTATTATTATTTTTAATTTTATTATAACATCAAGTGTGTTTTTGATGGTGGGTATCAAAGGCGGGATCTTTGTCATGAGAAGCTAGCCCGTTATAGCTATGGCCTTTCACTGGAAATATACGAATGCAATTTTTCTTGCCGATGTTAGGGATCGAATATGGGGGGTGTCTTTGGGAACAAGCGTATCACTGATCACTGGGCTTCTTCCTTCCCAATTTCCCGGATTTTATTTTCTCCCCATCCATTTCCTCCTCTTTTTTCTGCGTAAAAATAATATGTAGAAGAAAAAAAATGGACCCTTCCTACGCACACTTGTCGAGAAAGTTTATACGTTTCGCGTTCAATTTGACTTACAGCAAAAAATAGTGATATCCCCCCCAAAAAACACTTCGTGTTAAAAAATTAACGTCAAGAGTTGCCCTCCACAAAAAAGTACTGATATAAAAAAAAGACGTCAATGTGGGACCTCCTTTCTACATTAGCTCTTCTAAAGAAAATAATAATTTTTCATCACTCCTACATCAATTTACCTTGCTGTTGAACCATTGATCCCGGATTACGAAACCTAGATCTTGACCGCAGTGCACTGATGAAAATTACAAAACAATTAACATTATTATCTTCATTACTGTTCTGCGGTCAAGATCTAGGTTTCGTAATCCGGGATCAATGGTTCAACAGCAAGGTAAATTGACACATTGGCATGCTACGACACAGACCACAAGCGTCCAATGTAGCAGTTGTTTCATCGCTACGAAATAAAAACGACGGTGAAACACTCATCTTTAAAAACTATGTAGGAGTGATGGAAAATTATTATTTTCTTTAGAAGAGCTAATGTAGAAGGGAGGTCCCACATTGACGTCTTTTTTTTATATCAGTACTTTTTTGTGGAGGGTAACTCTTGACGTTAATTTTTTAACACGAAGTGTTTTTTTGGGGGGATATCACTATTTTTTGCTGTAAGTACTTACCCATCTAAGTTCATAGACATTTAGAAAAATAAATGAACCTAATTTTTAAATAGGTACCCACGTAGTTGCTTCAGAAGTAAGCATATTCAGTATTTAGGTAGGTACCTATGTATCAACTCAGATTTCAGAGTCTTGAATAGGTTGATAATAAATATATAATTCATGAAGCGGTCAAACTTTCTTGACTTGGCGGAGCGGAGCGCTACCGCGCTCCTTAATAGGTAGTTAATACATGATATGTATATCAAAGTTTTGAAAATAGGTAAGAGATTAAGGTAGAGGTTATACACAGGGCTAAGCTTTAGGTTAGGCTAAGCTTGAAAAATAGAAAGAAAAAATTCGAAAGATATACCTACCTATTTTTTTTTCTTCTACCTAAAAATTGCATTTTAAACCTTTTTCATAAATTTTAACTATAAAATTATGAAATAGGTAATTTTTAACTAGAAAATTATGAAAAAAGTAATTATGGCTATTAATAAAACATTTTTAAATGATAAAATTATGTAAAAAAAATGACCTCTTTGGGATTCGAACCCCCACCCATCTCACTTATCATCACAGTAGAGGAGTAAAAATACACACACCCAACCGCTCGGCCACTAAGACATTTGTCTGGTCCCAAAAAGATGTTTGTAAAATAAAAAAATAATAATAATAAAAAAAAAGAAAAAAAGAACAGAGGTGATATTTATTTACTAGGAGAATACCTAGATATCCTCGTAAATATCACCTCAACTTGTCAAAAGGTCATCATCTAAAACACAATATCCGTGGACCTCAATTTAAAAGACTCTTGAGTAGAAGACAATCACTTAGGCGAGGTTAACGGAGGAGGCGTTCTCTACCACCTAACCCTTGTATGTTAAGGCCTTCACATGTACCTTTGCCAGGGCCTTTACAAATCTACCTATACTAGGGTCTCTATATGTATACGAGTACCTATATTATGCTTTCGCCTAACAGTTTCTGAATCATTATGTTTCAAATTCTCAAACAACCCTTCCCCTGAAATTGGGGTTAACCTTTTGCCGAAGCCTTTGAGAGCTCCATTACATCTTGTTTGTAATTCACTCCTTATGGAAATGTGGCGGTACCCAGAATTGCTCATTTACATTTGCTCTGTGAACTCAAAGACCTACTTATTTCAACGCCTCTCTTTTTCCCTTCTCTCTTCTCCCTCTCCTCTTCTCTTTTCTTTCCCTTTTCTCTTTGCTTCTCTCCTCTGTTCTTCGCTTTTCTGTTCTTTCCTGTCCTCTCCATTCTCTCTTTCTCTGATGGGGTCAGAATTAATTTTCTTTAATCCTCTGGATTTTCTTCTGCAATACGATCATTATTTTCATTTAGTTTGGGAAATTCTGAAATTTTTGTGAAATTCTGAAATTTTATTCTGTGTTTTTTGGTCTGTGAAAGTTTATTATTTTCATTTAGTTTGGGAAATTCTGAAATTTTTGTGAAATTCTGAAATTTTATTCTGTGTTTTTTGGTCTGTGAAAGTTTTATCAACTTCTCCTTTTTCTGGATCGTTACCTTTAATATTCATTTCTTCAATGCCATCCATCAAATCTTTCATTTCTTCATCAATATCAAGAATTCTGTTTCTTTCATTGTGTTGATTTTCATCAATTCTTCTACAATTATTGCTATCAAGTTTCTTCGACTCTTTTTATTTTTTTTATTTTTTTATGACTTTCTAGTTTCTATAGTTCTGGATATTTTTGTCAAACTACAACTGTGCGTCGCGTAACATTCCTTTCTTTCGTTTTTCATCATTCTTCCATATTTCATCTCAAGACGCCACGCCACGCCATGAGGATTAAATGGGGGAGTTTCAGTTCTCCCTCAGCCTTTGAGTCGAAAAAATATCTCTCCCCCAAGAGACGTTTCCAAATTCCCAAATTCTGATCACGATTTTTGGAAACATTTCGAGTTTCTTTTTAGTATTGTGTAATGGGGGATATAGGGAGTATTAGAGAGGTATTTCGTTGTTCCCCGCTTTTCTTTTCTTCTTTCTTACCCTCCCGAAATGGCATTTGTCGTTGATGATGATCTATGTGTTTCTTTGAAACAGACCATCTTTGAATTGGGGATAAGTATTGCACTAGGGACAGAGTCTGCCCCTTGAAGGAACTCTTGAGAGGTGTCTACAACTCTACACAGTGTTGATCGACGCGACGAACATTGATCGACTGAGATGTTGATAAAAAGTAGGTCGATCGTGAATAACACCGTCTATTTTATGGTTCCATAACATAGACCGCCTTTGTACGTAGCATCACTCAGTTACATATTAATGTAGGTACCTACTTGTTCCTATTTACTATTCTAGTATATCTACTACCTACATACTTTTATTATTTTATTATTAAGTATTAGTCTATTAGTTTTTAATGTTAAATTGTATTAGTATAATTTTCAATTGTAAAAATGGGAATTCCCGTAAATTTATACAAATAAAATTCTACTCTTTCTTACGTCACTGAACTCCTTTACACATCATACAGAGCTAAGAGTAAATCTTCTTCTTTCTTCTTTATACCCTCCCCATTTCTTTGTCCATTATCTAATCTCTATTCTTTTCTTACACCTTCAGTACACATTTCTACTTTACTCCCTCTTTACACTTTCAATCATGCACCTTCTTATTCTTTCACCTCCTCCTCTTCTTCTTCTTCATCCTAACCCTCTGGTATTCTCTTCCTAACACTTCCACTTCCCTCTCCAAACCTCTTTCTTCTCTCTGTTCTTTTAGTATTGCAATACATCTTTAGTACACTCACATTTCCACTCTACTCTTCCTTTACACTTCCAGTTATCCATCACCTTCTTATTCTTTCACCTCCTCCTCTTCTTCTTCATCCTAACCTTCTAGTATTATTTTCCGTAGCCTTAACTCTTCCACTCTCCTCTCCAATCCTTTTTCTTCTCTCTGTACCTTTTTTTTCCTCCTAACTTTTTCATCTTTTACCTCCCAAGAGTAGATCATCCTTCCCCTGCTTCCACTAGTCTTGTATATCCCTAATGAACTTCCTTTCCTTCGTCTTCCCTTTATTCTACTCCACTACCCACCTTTCTACCCTACTCTCCTACCTCCTCCCCACCCATAGTTACCCTCCGTATCTCCTTCACCATCTATTTTCCCTTTCTTTCCCATGTGCCTCCCTTTATTACCCTCTCCCTCCCCTCTTATATCCTCGAATCTATTCCGCTTGCCCCACCACCAAATTTCACCCCCTATCTCTCCTATTGACGAAGCCGGGAGGGGAAGAAAGAGGAGCTCTCCACCCTCCATCTCCTTTTGTGTCCCTCCTTGCCTCCGATCTGTCCCCTTTACCACCCTTTTTACCTGCCCCTCACTCTTTTATCCCCGCGACTAGCCCCACCACTCTTACCTTTCATCTATATCTCTTCCCACCCCTTTCCTGCAAATACCTCCCCTCTTTTCTTTACATCTACCTACTACCTACCTCCTATCTAACCCTTTACCACCCCTCTTCGTTCTACAGTGTACCCCACTTTGCTACCCCACAACCACCCCCTCAAGCTCCTGTTGTGTCATTCCCCCCCCCCCCACCCACAAGGGCCCCCCTTCCATCTACCTTCTTCCCACCCCCTTCCTGTCTCCTTACCACCCCTTTCCTTCTACAATGTACCCCACTTAGCTACCCCCGCAACCAGCCCCTTTCGCCTCACAACCAAACCCCCCAACCACCCCCTTCCTGATCCGAAACCACCCCCGGTATCACCCCCTTCACCCCCATCCACAACCTACCCCCCGGTATGTGGGTGCGCGTGTGTGTTACTCGCAGCAGCCGAGACAGCGTGGCAGGGCGCTCGGCGCGGGGTAGGAGCTGAAGCTCAGCCACCCAACCACTTGCCTTTCGTCCTTTTTCGTCGCCAGTGTTGCTTAACTCGCACGCTTCAAATGTTGCCTCTCCGAGGGTGACGCTCCTTTTTCGTCCCGCGCGGGAAAAAAAAAATATTTGAAAAGTTTCAGAAAATCAGAAATTTTTGGATTATTTTTTGCTTTTTTTATCGTTGTTTGGTGTTTTTTGGAATCCATCACAGTATTGTCTTGTGTCCGATTTTTTGTGCGGTTGTTTGTGGTGTTTCCGCCGCTGACAACGACATTTACCTCTTCTTCTGGGCCCAGAAAGGCCGCCGTACTGACGTTTGGTGCGGTTATTTCGGTTTTTAGTGGTTAATGTGCCGCAACAGGGGTTTCAACGTGGTTGTGAGTATGACAACGGACTAGAAACTAGAAATGTTTGAAATTTTTTACCTCTACTGCTGTCAGAATACAAAAAAAAAACTATAATCTAGTAGATTTTTTTTTTTTTTTTTTTACTGTCAAAATACCAGGAAACACTAGGTCCACAATGTTTTGTATTTGAATTTCAATTTGAAATGGGAAAATGTTGTAGCTACTACTATGAATTTATTTTAATCTAGATTCTAGAATATTATTTTAATTTTAGAATATGTACCTATGCAGTGTGCATATTATGATCGAATTATGATTCTGCCTTCAACCATATTATACATTTTACCACATGATAGAATTCAATTATGTACCTGTTATACCATATTTTAAGTAGGTAGTGCTGTCAGCTAGACTGTCAGCTTTCAGGCCAAATTAGAATAAATTGCCTACCTGTTAGATCTTAGATCAGGAAGCTGTATGTATCGGGAATGCTATAGGTTATTATTATGTACCTATCTGTACTTACGATAAACTTTATTCAATATCACATCTACGAGTATCAAGGAAGCTATGTTGTTATAATATGAAGTTATGAGTTATAATCAGTTACATTATCATAATTATTATTTCCATGATTTTTATTATTTATTTACATACTTATCTAGTGTACAATCTTGGTGTTTTTGCTACTACTGATATCAACAGGTGCTATAGGTATCAAATGCAAGTTGTTTTGAAATTCCGATAAATTTTTTTCCCCTGTTGGGCTGAGCTGTTCCTTGTTTCCACTCGAGTGTCGAATTTAAAAAAAAAAAAAAAAAAAACAAAACAAAAAACAATGTTACTGACATTGCAGGCAATTAGTCAGAATAATGGAGAGTACAGGAGGAAGAATTTAGAACGAAAGTAAATGGTGTGTATGTTTGCCAATAAGAAGAGAGAGGGAGGGAGAGAAAAGGAAATGAGGACGAAGGGAGAGAGAAAGAAGGAAATGGAGAAGAGTTGATGAAAGAAGAGAACAATGGTGATAAATGATGCAAAAGACAGAATGATTCGGAAAAGATAAGGAAGGAAAGGAAGACCTTATTTGTGTAATGTTTCCTATTGTTGTTTTCTTATATTCCTTTTATTAGCATTGAGAAAAAGTTACAAAATAACATTATTATCAATAAGTTATCATACTTATCAAGATGCATCATTATTTTCAAAAGGAGTCAGAGAAATGGCCCGATTTTTCCATACATCTGATCTTACGATCAAACCGAATGACAAACCGTACATTTCCCCAAGTAGGTTACCCACAGTACGGAAATATTACACAGATTTGCGTCCACAGGTACGATTTCTATCGTAAGAAAATCGTATGTATCAGACCTGAAGTTTCACCTTATTCTGCTAGTAGCTAGTATGTCTTCTGTCTAACCCAAGAATTCCCAGGGCACTTCATCTTTAATCTTTTCCCCTTTTCCTCGGGTGTTTCAAAAGTTCAAGAACACCCTCAGGCCCCAAGGAATCAATAATATTAAGAACTAATTCTATTTATTTCGTTTTCGCATCAGACACACACAGAGACAACTTGTGCCTTCAGGAAATAACCTGGGATTTCATCCTTTCTCTAATTCCTCTTCCTATCTGCTTCTGACTTTCCGAGGTCTAAAAGTCGGCTAAAAAGGGATCTTTGCTGTTTCCTCCTCAGTCCATTCAAACTTCAGCTCTTCAGCTGAAGTTTTAGACGAGGAAAAATACCTACCTACCTACCTAAGTATAGTAATCAATCTCGTCTTAGTTTGGTGTACCACTGTCAAACAAAACTGTTAATACATCGCATCGGTCAGAAAATTTCCCAGAAAATCGATCAAACTACCCAATGCAATGCTCAGAGGGAGAACTAGCTCAAAGGAAACTGCTACAAGTTGCCCTTTAACAAACGAAACAAATCTGCTTCCAATTGTGAAAGGGAGAGCTAAAAATGTATACTGATATATCAGAAAACCGGTTAAACAAATCGTAGAAAGTTCGGGTTTTGGAGATTTCGCATCTATTTTCACGTCCGACCAGGAATATCAAATAAAATTTGCTTAAAGTTAATGGGAAGTGGGAGAAAAGTTGAGGTGAAAATGCCGAAAAACGCTGAAATTCTGTTTCCTGTTAATATAGGCCGGGCGGCGCTTCGAACTCTTGACGTTCGCGCGCCTCCCGGCACGCTTGATCAACTTCTCCTTTTTCTGAATCTTGGACGTTACCTTTAAATATTCATTTCTTCAATTCCATCTATCAAATCTTTCATTTCTTCATCAATATCAAGAATTCTGTTCCTTTCATTGTGTTGATTTTCATCAATTCTTCTACAATTATTGCTATCAAGTTTCTTCGACTCTTATTATTTTTTTTATTTTTTTATGACTTTCTAGTTTCTATAGTTCTGGATATTTTTGTCAAACTACAACTGTGCGTCGCGTAACATTCCTTTCTTTCTTTTTTCATCATTTCTTCCATATTTCATCTCAAGACGCCACGCCATGAGGATTAAATGGGGGAGTTTCAGTTCTCCCTCAGCCTTTGAGTCGAAAAAATATCTCTCCCCCAAGAGACGTTTCCAAATTCCCAAATTCTGATCACGATTTTTGGAAACATTTCGAGTTTCTTTTTAGTATTGTGTAATGGGGGATATAGGGAGTATTAGAGAGGTATTTCGTTGTTCCCCGCTTTTCTTCTTTCTTACCCTCTCGAAATGGCATTTGTCGTTGATGATGATTGGAAACATTTCGAGTTTCTTTTTAGTATTGTGTAATGGGGGATATAGGGAGTATTAGAGAGGTATTTCGTTGTTCCCCGCTTTTCTTTTCTTCTTTCTTACCCTCCCGAAATGGCATTTGTCGTTGATGATGATCTATGTGTTTCTTTGAAACAGACCATCTTTGAATTGGGGATTAGTATTGCACTAGGGACAGAGTCTGCCCCTTGAAGGAACTCTTGAGAGGTGTTTACAACTCTACACAGTGTTGATCGACGCGACGGACATTGATCGACTGAGATGTTGATAAAAAGTAGGTCGATCGTGAATGACACCGTCTATTTTATGGTTCGATAACATAGACCGCCTTTGTACGTAGCACTCAGTTATATATTAATGTAGGTACCTACTTGTTCCTATTTACTATTCTAGTATATCTACTACCTACATACTTTTATTATTTTATTATTAAGTATTGGTAATCAATCTCGTCTTAGTTTGGTGTACCACTGTCAAACAAAACTGTTAATACATCGCATCGGTCAGAAAATTTCCCAGAAAATCGATCAAACTACCCAATGCAATGCTCAGAGGGAGAACTAGCTCAAAGGAAACTGCTACAAGTTGCCCTTTAACAAACGAAACAAATCTGCTTCCAATTGTGAAAGGGAGAGCTAAAAATGTACTGATACAAACGTACTGACGTCTGACAGCAACTGACGTGAGAGAGAAAGCAACCCTCTCCAACTGATGGGGAAGAGACAGCAACTTTCTCTCCGTTAATAATGAAACAGGAGGAAAAGCAACAGCTACCGAAATGTGCGACAGGTAACCCAGATACCTCTGTTTCGAATGCCCGAAATTTTCCAACTGTCAGCCGAATTTTGAGATGGCGAGAGAAATTATTCATGGAGGCTGGATGGTTTAGAGTAGGTACATTTAGTGTACTAAATAATTAAAAAAAGATAAAAAAATGGAAATGGAGGATGAGGGGAAGAGGACTAGGATGAGGAGGAGGAGGAGAAGAGGAGGAGGAGAAGTACTGTGTTCTCTTTCCCTCTGTCCTATCTCTTTTACACTTTTTTCTGTTTCCACGTACATTCGAAGGCGCTTAGTTCTTTCTACTTACCTAACACGGCTCAAATTTGTCCGAAATGTGAAACATAAAACCAAGACAAAGTAAGAGAAAATGTAATTTAAGAGAATGAAGAGTAGAGAAGATGAAGAGAATACGGTAAGAGAAAAGAGATAAAGAGGAAAAGGAGAGAGAGAAAAAAGAGTAAGAGAAAAGTTTGTTCTTTATTTGGGTTCAAGTTTTAAAATAGCTTCATAGACAATTAATTACCACCACCTCTCTCCCCTCCTTTTCTCTCTCTCTCTCCCTCTCCGTTTCCCTCCCTCTCTCTCTCTCCTGCCGTCCCTCTCTCCTTTTCTCTCTCTCTTACTCTTATCTCAGGTACATATTTCCAGGTATTCTCTGTCTTCTTCCTTTCGTATCCCATTTTATATCTGGAAGAAAATAATCTGAAATGAAAAAGAAATTTAGGGATAGATAGATTAGAAAGATGGTTATTTTCTTTTTCAAGTAAAGTTTGTTTTCTTTATTTTTCTCTCCCTTCATAGTGTTCTCTTCCTTTCTCCCTCTTCCACTAACCATGTCTCTTTTCCTCTCTCTATCCCTCTCTTCCCCTCCTGTTCCTCCTTTCTCTCTCTGCCTCTCTCTCCATTTCTCCCTCCCTCCTTCTCTCTCCATCTCTCCCTCCCTCTTTCTCTCTCCATCCCTCTCTCTCTCTCTTGGTTTGAAGAAAGCAAACGCCGTGAATTTCCACACTTTCTCACTCACTCTCTCTCTCTCCCTCCCTTTTCTCCTTCTCTCTCTTCTCCGACTTTGTTTGTATACGGTTGAAATACTATGATGGAGCCATAAAGAAAAGAAAGAAAGAAGTAAATGACGCAAATGGGACTCTAAAAATAAACCTCGAAAATCTTAAATCCTCTTTTCTATTGCTTTTCCTCTCTTCGCCTCCTCTAGGTCCTCTTTCACCTTCAATTCCTCCTCCTCCTCCTCCTCCTCTTCCTCTTCCTTCTTCATGTCTAACTCATCCTGTTTATTTTCCCCTCCCCTTTCTCTCCCCTTTTCGTCTTATCTAGCTCCTCTTGCCCTTCTGTCTCCACCTTTTCCTCTATTCTTGTCTTCCCCAGATCTCCCTTTCTCTGATTCGATTCCTCTTTCACCTGCTCTTCCTCCTCCTCTTTCTTTTCTGACTGCTCTTTTAACTTCCCTTCGTTCTCCATCTCGAAGGCCTCTTCCTTTTCCTCTCTCCTTCTCTTCTTTTTCCTTCTGGAACTATACTTTTTTCAACCTCTCTTCCTCTACCTTGCCCTAACTCAGCCCCCTTCCTCTTATCCTCCTCCTTCCCTGACTGCTCTTTCAACTTCTCTACCTCCTTCGAGTTCTTCTCTTTCCCCAAGTCCTTCTCCTCCTCTCTTTCTCTCGTCTTTCTTAGTCAAACAAATTCGTTTCCAGCTACTTACTTTCTCACGGTTTTATATATGGAATTGGAAAATCCTCTGGAACATCTTTCTGGATTCTGGAATGACGATGTTACTTTTTTTTATGTTTTCTTTTTATCCCTGATCTTTTATATTTATCTGATTGATTTTGCTTCAGTCCGTGTGGGATGTTGTAGGTAGGCATTACGGTATTATTAGATATTATGTTGCTGTGAATGCTCGAAGTCGTGAATTGAAGTTGGACCGGAGGACGTTAAACAAGGAGTATACCAGCCTGACATTTCCTTGCTAAAGAAACAGCAAAGGTTGAGTTAGTTAGCTTAGTTGGTAGTGCGTCTGCCTTGTATGCGCGGGTTCGATTTCCGCCCGGGGCGGATTTTATCCTGATGGGATAATGTTCGTTCTCGGAACGGCTGGCTTTTTCCTATCCTGTCTTCCTTCTCTCTTCGATTTCGGGACGATAAGACCATAGCAGTTACAGTTCCCTCTGTCAAACCTCTGATATAAAAAAAAGTCCCGGGTTGATAAACCCCAGCATTAGATTGAATAAAAGTATGAAAATCTGTCTGAAAATCCAGCAATACGTTATAGCCTGGGTCAATTCTGGGGAGAGAGATACCCACATGAATGTTGTAAAATTCAAAACCTTGTGTAAATAGACAGAAGAGAAATGTGAAAAGGAAAAACGCATCAAAGCTCCATAAGGGAGAATGGGAAAGAAAACGGAGAGGTAGAAAACGTAATAAAATTCAAACTAATGAATGAAAATATTTTGATTGCTACGACAAAACAAGAAGAAGGGAGAAAAAGAGATGAGAAAGTCTACAGGGTGAACACGAAAAACGTTACCAAAAGGTAGGGATTTCCAATTGAAAATACTCGGGAGTTTTTTTCTTCCGTTATTCTCTACGAATTTCCAAAAGAAAATCTCGAAAAATCGAAAGCAAATTTGTAATCTCGAACCTCCATTAAATGGATTTTTGTTTTGAAATGACTTTCATCCCTAGATTTTTGGCAACGTTTTTCATGTTCACCCCGTATTAGGGATTTTTCGCTCTATCATGTGAAGGGAACAGAAGGTATCCATAGGTGTCTCATAAAGATAATGAGGGGTATAAAATATAGGGTGTATGAGTGACAGCTGATCTAGGTCCCTTATGACTTCAAAAGCGAGTCATAAAAATCAAAACCAATAAAAATTCGTGAAATGAATGATCATTGCGATCATTACGTCTGTGTGTGAAAAGTGACAAATCGATTTGAATTTCGAGGTTGATATTATGATGTCTCCCTGGTGAATTCATTATGGGGAGGTATTTAAGGTGTTGGTGTAAGGAATTGAGCATAGCACAATACGATCGCCCTGGCATTTAGGTCCAACTATCCATGGATTTTTGTTTTGAAATGACTTTCATCCCTAGATTTTTGGCAACGTTTTTCATGTTCACCCCGTATTAGGGATTTTTCGCTCTATCGTGTGAAAGGAACAGAAGGTATCATAGGTGTCTCATCTCTCATAAAGATAATGAGGGGTATAAAATATAGGGTGTATGAGTGACAGCTGATCTAGGTCCCTTATGACTTCAAATCGAGTCATAAAAATCAAAACCAATAAAAATTCGTGAAATGAATGATCATTGCGATCATTACGTCTGTGTGTAAAAAGTGACAAATCGATTTGAATTTCGAGTTCGAGGTTGATATTATGATGTCTCCCTGGTAAATTTATTATGGGGAGGTCTTTAAGGTGTTGGTGTAAGGAATTGATCATAGCACAATACGATCGCCCTGGTATTTAGGTCCAACTATCCGTATATGAACTATGTTTTCTTGTCCTTATACGAAGAACTTCAGATTCAATAAACAATAGACTACCTTATTCTGAGCACAGATATTTGGCCCCAAAATATTTATGGGTTAAATCTGCAAATGTCCTTACTAGTTGAGACCCCTTGCTTCAGACTTAACGCTTCCTTTATTACACTGTGTGAGAAAGCAACAAATGAAATGTCATAACAATGATTAAAAAAAAAAAAAAAAAAAAAAAAAAAAAAAAAAAAAAAAATCAATTCATATCAACAATAGAGAAGTAGGAGGGGTTTCTATATTTTTCTACAGATGAACAGATTTTTTACCGATTGAATTTTAAACATGTTTTCTTCGTCTTGGAATGAAAAATGGAAAAGGCTTCTCAAACTTTTCCCTACAAGAGGGACTTGGCCTTACTGACTCCCCCTCTAGTCTCTACTTTTTTCTCATTTAGAGAAAAGCTCTCCAATTTTAATAAAATTCAGAATTCTGTTTTAAAAAAATCGAACATTTCTCACAGGTTTTTTTATGTTAATTTTATGCTGCTGGAGGTAATGAAATTCGAAAAATATGTATAAAGTTTTTTCAGCAAACTTTTTTCTCAATGGTGTCGAAATAAATTTGAAATTTTTGATACGTGAAAAAAAGTCCCTTTTTTCCTTGAATACAAATGGACTCATTTGGAATTCTGGGGCACATTTTGTTTGCCTTTGATTAGCATAGAAATGAAGCTCAATTTGTCATTCACGAAGGCCATGGAGTTTTTGATTTTCATTGGAAAATTACCGACGTATGTAAATAGTATGGTATGTATGTTACTTAGGTAAATAACGAAAACAAGTTTTTGATTTTCATTGGAAAATTACCGACGTATGTAAATAGTATGGTATGTATGTTACTTAGGTAAATAACGAAAACAAATAGTAATATAAAATAATGTTCCTTAGAATCGTATCTATTCAGTAGGTATTCACTTGGGAATTGGAACTATTTTTCTGATTCTCTGAATGTTTCACCTTTAATAAAATGTAAAATATGACCTAATTGCAGTGCTATTTACTGACTTCTTAATGAATCCAAGGATACAGACATTTCTGACAAGCACTTACACAAGTCCTGTTTCAGCTCGGGCGACAGACAACTCCAGACAATGCTAGGTTTTGAAGTTTTGCAGGAAAAAAACTTAAACTTTAATATCCAGCAACTTTTTTCCTTGAAATTAATTTAAAATTAAAAGTTTCTACGAGCAGAAAGCTCTTTAAAGCGTCTGCTTTTGATGTAGCAAGTTAAAATATTCATGGACGGAGCTTAATATAACTTGTTCTGTACTAAAGCTGAACAAATACCAACAAATCACTTTGTGAAAAACATCCCATGCGATTAATGCTGAAAAATTTATCTTCCCTGAATAGACTGTTTATTTTCGAGCTCGGAATTCCGTGAATCTGTCCGACCGGTAATATTTCCATTCACGGAAAACCGGGATATTTTTAGAAAAGTACTTTTACCGTTTTCCACAATTATATACATATACTCGTATTTCTGCCTACATACCTACCTTAAGTAGGTACCAGGAATATTTAAAAGAAAACACCAGATATTATTTATTGCTTCTTTACTTTTTTTCTTCCTATTGTATCAAGCTAGGCTACTAAATCATTTTAAATTTAAACATTTTAAACTGTTCGTAGGTGTTTAACCGCCGTAATCTTTTTCAGGAATTTTAATTTATTGTTGCACCTACTGATTATTATTATTATTATTATTACCTATTGATTCATTTTATTTCATTTTAACTGACCATTTCATCTTTTTTTTCTATTTTATTTATTGTTGGACAGAATAATGACCAACCTAGTCTATAAAGATGTTCGCAATTTCGCAAACTTTTTTTTTTCAACAGTTGGAATGATCCATTTAAACTGCCGATCATTATTTTAATCTCATAAAAAATAATTTTTTTCTCCTTCACTCTGATGATTTGCAAAGCCGTATTTCTACGTATTTTGTTCTCGTCAAGGAAAAGACATTTGAGAGGTTTTTGAATGACAAAAAGATTGAAGAACGAAACGGTTATGTCTCTGAGACTCCTGACTGACTGGTCACTCATTCGAGCCTTTCACTTCGCAAGAAATGTCTGAAGCTTCTTCCTCTGTGACTGTGTTTCTATGATTTCATGGAATTTAAATAAAAGTTAACTTTTCCTAACAGAGACATAACTGCGGAAGATAGAAACATGGCTAAGTTTGACACACCCGGCAGACTGCCACGGGCCCCGCGCTTTTGGGGGCCCCGCGCTTTGAGGACTTACACTAGATATTATGGGGTTTTTCTAAAAAGAAAAAAAAAATCGCCTGCGGCGCTGAAAAATTTACTTTTGGTGAGACTGGATTTCTCAAGATTGTCACGAAACGGTTATGTCTCTGAGACTCCTGACTGACTGGTCACTCATTCGAGCCTTTCACTTCGCAAGAAATGTCTGAAGCTTCTTCCTTTGTGACTGTGTTTCTATGATTTCATGGAATTAAAATAAAAGTTAACTTTTCCTAACAGAGACGTAACTGCGGAAGATAGAAACATGGCTAAGTTTGACACACCCAAGTGTGGACTAAGGTAGTATCACTTACCTACTTAAGTTCCGAAGTTTATTCCAAAGTTTACTTGAGTAGTGAAGGTATTATCACTTACCTACTTAAGTTCCGAAATTTATTCCAAAGTTTTCTTTAGTAGGAAAAAAAAAAAAAAAAAAAAAAAATTGACTTTCGACTTTCTAACCAAAAGTCTTTTCAACCTATGTGTACTTTTGACAACCTATGTGTTCTTCCATTGTTTTGTAGGTCAATCAATCAGTCACTCAATCAACTGTTCTCTATCCCATGTCCTAAAATAACCTCCCGACAAGGCTGGTAGGTTTTCACCACATTTTGCTTAGGTATACTAATTCATCCAGAGATCCAAACGGGAAATATTGACCCTTCCATCACTGAAATTGACTCAAATTCAATTCACCGGTGCGGTGTGGGCGTTGAATACTGAAAGGCCCTGTCACTTCACACTCAGAGGGGGTGAATATGGTTGAGTGATATGTTGACAAGTGAAGCAACACACCCCCTCATGACAAGGTATTTATTGTCACCATTCTCCCGGTTGCTTAACAAGTTGTCCATCTTAATAATCTCGTCTGGACGGTTGTGGCTTTCCCACAGGATCAGAAGTGTTGTTATTGTGAGGGGGGAGGTTTTCCTGTTTTATTTCAAGGAAGTCTCAAGAGTCGAGACATTTAATAGGTATACAATGTCTTCTTGAAATTTAGACAATATGTTCTCAGATATTAAACAATATAACCTCAAAACAATATGTTCTTAGAGACATAAATGCCTCAGAAGCATTTGATTGTTGAATGTTTTGAACCTAGAAAGCCCTGAGGCGCGGCGATAGCACTTTAAATAGGTACGCCAGTTCCCAATAAATCACTGAAGTTAAGCAACGTTTTGGTTGGTGATTTTCTGAATGGGAATCCAGGGGATATGTACTCAACTGATACCTTGTGTCTCATGTGTAATGGTGCTTCATACTTCTCTCTCTCCTTCCCTATTTTATCTCCTCACCCTCTTCCTCCTATTTCACACCAATACGTTATTATCACAGTGGATATGAAATGTTAATTTAACATCAGCTTGTTTGATCGTTGATAGTTCCCTCTCTTTCTCTCTCCCTCCCCTTATCTCTCTATCACTCTCCATCTCTCTCTCCCTCCCTCCCCTGCTTTCTACCACTCAATCTGTCTTTCTCTTCCTCTGTCTGTCTCTCTCCTTCTCATTCTCTATCTCTTTTTCCCCTTCTCTCCTTATCACTCTCTATCTCCCTCCCTCTGTTTCTCCCACTCTGTCCCCTTTTTTCTACCCTCTATCAATTCCTCCCTCTTTATTTCCCTATCCAGCCAAGCTAATCCCTTTTATAGTTTGATTGCTTCCCTCCCTTTTCCGTTCCTCTTCTTCCTCCTCCTTTCTTGCTAATGCTATGTTTGTTTGACTGGGTCGTTCAGTACAAAGTCAAGAGCTACGACTCTTATTACAAATATTACATAGTTATTTTTGATTTACACTTTAGGTATTTGTAAAGAGGGAATAGAGAGAGGTATGTCTACAAATCGATATCAAACCTAATCACAACCAAATGGTTTTTAGCTTTGTGGAAAAATAGAAGAAAAATACACAAAAAGAAGGTTTTAAGTAGCTACCTGCTACATAGGTAACGTTCTTTTTTTTTCCTTGGCGTTTCGCTTTTGAACTGCGACCTGTTTTTGCGACCGTGTTAGCATTTTTCTTGTCAATATTTTTAATTTGCATATGTTTGTTTAATTCATCGGCGAGAAAGAGAGGGAGAGAGAGAGAAAGAAGGAGGGAGAAAGAGAGAGAGAAAGAAGGAGGGAGAGAGAGAGAGAAAGAAGGAGGGAGAGAGAGAGAAAGAAGGAGGGAGAGAGAGAGAAAGAAGGAGGGAGAAAGAGAGAGAGAAAGAAGGAGGGAGAAAGAGAGAGAGAAAGAAGGAGGGAGAGAGAGAGGGAAGGAGGGGTTTAAATATAGCTATAGGGCACTTCATAGAGAGGAGGAGAGGTAAAATACGGAAAAAGGAGGAGAGCAGGAGAGGGGACCTAAGGTGGATGTAAAAGGGAGGAAGATTAATAATATTGGGTGGGAGGGAGGAATACCGATAAACGAGGGGAGAGAAGAGAATATTGAAGTTAGGGGCGAATACTGAGATGGGTAGGAGAGACAATAGGGAGGTGGAAGGAGGGTTGGAAGAAGGGAGAGAAGTAGGAGGGAATCTCGCCACATCTGTGGGAAATATGGCTTTTGCCGCTTTTGATTGTAGGTGTATGGGAGAGAGGTTAGAGGGGACAATCAAGCAATATGTGTGAACTTGTGAAGTAATGATGACGGGGTAGTGGGAATTTTCAGTCTCATTGTCCTGCTAGTGACGCTAGTGTGAATGAAGTAATCAAAGTTTCTATTTGGAATAGCTTTCAGTTACATCTTTTGGGCCTGTTCTGTGCTACAATAGCCGTATTTTCATTTCCCAACATCCCCTCTTCTGAAGCTTGTTTCCTCTCTTTTTGCATGATAGCTCTTGTACTAAACCATAGAGAAAAATAGGGTAACCGAACTTCAGAAGAGAGGAATTTCCGAAAGGAAAACACGACTAATTTATGCCTACGCTATTGTTGATAGTTATTCTTGCTTCTTTCCCTTTTGTATTAATCGCAAACCCAGTGGTTGGCACGCCGAATCCTTCGTTTCCCGGCGTGGCGAGGTCAATAAATTTCACAAACCGTCAGATATCCGGTTCGATTCTGTTGCGAGTCACAACATATTTCACCCAATCTCAAGATCAACAATGCAAGATCATTAATAGTGATCAAACAGACGCGAGAAATACAATGCCCCTAACGAGACTCGAACCCTCTGGTGTGAGACTACGAGGTGTCAATGAGGTATTAATCATTTAATCTTAATCGTTATTAATGAACCTGTGGACCATCAACTGGTCTGGTTAAGGGCTGATTAACTGTCTCCCACGGATGAAGGGTTATGTGGAGAAGGGTTGAATCTTCAAACCTTTCAACCTATATCTGCTGATTCTTCTCGTGATAATTGTGACCAATATCTCTTGTGATGTGCAGGAATTTTCGAAACAGGTTGTGGAACTGCACATTTCTTTGTCATTACTTTCTCTTTTTCAGTTTATTACCTCAGATTTTCCACTAAACATAAGTTTATGTGAGGGTACAAGGTATATTTTTGTTATTTACTCGTATTTCATCGAAATTTGGTAAAAGAATAGACCTTGTTTATCCTGCTGAGATGGGACTGGAAAATTCTTTTACCTCCGCTGTGCTATTCAGCCCAGGTCTTGAGGTGAAAAACTGATGAAATATAAGTACCTCTTGAATATTTTGACTTATTATGGGAATAAAAGCGAAAAACTGACGAAAATGAGCCAGATGTAACTTTTGTATCCTGATATCCTTTCGAAGGATCATGTTTTTTTCCGCTCAATGCTGTTCACGGTACTTGGATTGCAAACCCCGATGTTTAATCCCTAAAGCTCCAGACATCTCTAGTGCCATTCAACTGTTTTAATTGGGTCCTTGAATGTGTTCCTAATCCATGCCATGAAAATTCATTGTAATAATCATAATAGAGGTTGGAGATTACAAGAAGCTGCGAACACAATGGGAAGAACAAACACTAATTTTATTCTTCTTTTATAACTTTGTTTTTATTTCCCTCGCTGTAAAAAATAATACAAATCTCAGCGGCAATGTACATATTTTCTTCAACAGTCGGATTTATTTTCTTGTCATCCAAGAGAATATTGTCCTGGGACTCGGAAATAAATTTTCAGACACAAAATCGAATATCCTCCGTTCAATGGACGGAAATTTGATAAATTTCCGGTCGGGGCGGTCGGTAATATCTGGCGTAATCTTATTAATGAAATTTTGATAATGGATTTCAAATTCGTCAAAATTAATGAAAAGTGCCCATTGTTTGTTTCTTCAATGGAAGAACTCCTGGACCAATCTTGAGAGTTTGGTAAAGATTGTTGAAAGAATATGTGTCCTGTAATCCTTAGCCTAAGACCGTTGCTTGTGTAACACACAATAGACAAGCAAAGGTGTCAATAACACCTTTTATCAGGGCCGGATTACCCATAAGGCAGAATGGCAGACTGCCACGGGCCCCGCGCTTTTGGGGGCCCCGCGCTTTGAGGACTTACACTAGATATTATGGGGTTTTTCTAAAAAAAAAAAAAAAATCGCCTGCGGCGCTGAAAAATTTACTTTTGGTGAGCCTGGATTTCTCAAGATTGTGGACCAAAATTTTTAAAAATTTCGCCTGCGGCGCTCTAATTTATTTTGCTCACTTTGGCGTTCAGCTAAAATTAGGATAAGAAAATATCTAGCAAAATTTTCAAAAATTTTGCCTGCGGCACTCTATTTTATTTTGCTCACTTTAGCGTTCAGCGAAAATTAGGATAAGAAAATATCTACGAATTAGGTACCTACGTCAAAAATTAACTTGTGACAAAGCATGAGGCACATATCTACCTACTTTTTGAAAAATTTCGCCTGCGGCGCTGAAAATTTTAAGTTCGATCAGCCCAAACTGGGGGCCCCGCGCCTTTGAAACTGCCCCGGGCCCCGCGGGGGGCTAATCCGGCCCTGCCTTTTATAATAATTTCCAGTTTGATTTTTTTTACGCATTTCCTTGACAACTCACAACTCATCTCTGTCTTCAATTTGCAAATCTTGAATGAACCAACTGACAACTGATTTTGATGATGGCTCATATAGGTATTCAAAAATTAAAATCTTGAATGCTGAGC
Source organism: Diaphorina citri (assembly GCF_000475195.1). Classification (NCBI taxonomy): domain Eukaryota; kingdom Metazoa; phylum Arthropoda; class Insecta; order Hemiptera; family Psyllidae; genus Diaphorina; species Diaphorina citri. The sequence continues at coordinate 59,644 of NW_007377635.1, read as the reverse complement.
CCACTGATTTTGACGGCTCTTCTGTCTTCAATTTTTTTTAATTTTGAATGGACCAACTGACCAATGGCCGCCATGAGATCCGCTATCATAAACAAAACAACACTATAAAAATGTAAAACGTTTTAACAGCTTCTCATGTTGGTTTTGAAAGCAGGAGGGTTGAGGGTTCAGAGAGATCATGTCAGGTTTTCTTCAAAATTCCAGGATTGTGTCCCCCCTTGTTTTTTTGTGCTCCGTCTCCTTTGCTTCTTCAGTGCTGAAGGGTGCACTTTGTCTTATGGGCAGCAATACATTGGTTAGTACTGATGGTCTAGCTAGCTGACAGACTTGTGGGGTGCACTCGGTCTCTTGAGATATTGGGAGAGCACTTTGTCTTATGGGCGGCAATACATTGGTTAGTACTGATGGTCTAGCTAGCTGACAGACTTGTGGGGTGCACTCGGTCTCTTGGGATATTGGGAGGGAGAAGCTGACAGACTTGTGGGGTGCACTCGGTCTCTTGGGATATTGGGAGGGAGAGGGATATTGGGAGGGAGACAAGACCTACCTACTAACCTAGCACCTACTTGAAGTTTTTTGTCCAGAAGTGGACATTAGATAACAGTTTTCCGTGATCTGATCATGATATTGATGACCCTCAGAATTGTAAAGATTAAAGACATTCTAAACATTATCACAAGATTGAGTCCATTTGAATTCTTCGGATATCATGAACATATTAGTCATGTTCTCACCCACCGTCTATGTTTTTCAAAAAGGTCCTGAAAAGCTGAAATACCGGGTTAGATTTTGAGAACCGATATGACATGGAAGAGGTTGATGGATGCTGTATCTTGCTGTCTGGTTGTGTTTTTTCTTGATTGTCAAAGTCATCATCATTCAAACTTCTGCATAGAGGTTGATGGATGCTGTATCTTGCTGTCTGGTTGTGTTTTTTCTTGATTGTCAAAGTCATCATCATTCAAACTTCTGCATAGAAGAGAGAGCTGTCTTTTTATTCATCATCATTTTCTTCAGTTGAATTATCGTCGGCTTAAATAGAAGATGAGAGGGAATGTTTTTTTACGGCTTTTAGTAATTTTATTGCCTTATCAGAGAGTAGAGAGATGGCAGTTTCATTTTTACTGCAGGATTTTTCAGTTTTACTGAAGGATTTTTTTTCTTTTTAGTATAAAGTGCATTGAATTTTTATGACTTTGCCTTCCCATCTATTTATTCCAATTTTATTTGTTTCATTTTCTAGACTGTTTTTTACTTTTTTTCTCATGGTTTTGTTGTTTTGAGTTATCCGTTTATTTTTATGTTAATCAACATCTCATTTTACCTATTTTTTCTAATCCATCAATTTTGTTTACAAGTGTTTTGATTTGTGTGCGTATATTTTTTTCCGACTTTTTTGTTTCTTTTTATAACTTTTACGATTTTTATGAAACGTATCATTTTTCGTGCCATTAAATCTTTCATTCATTTCGATTTTGTTCTTTTTCTTACTTTTTACTTTTTTTCACTTTGCTATTCGGTTGGTGTTTTTTGTTCGAGTAAGGTGTGTTGTTATGTTGAGTTCGTGTGTGTAATGCCTACGCTAAGGAAACCCAAGTTCAAGTATGTGCGAACTTTATCCTGGAATCGTGTGCAATTTGTCGACTTGTTTTGTCGGCGGATTTTCATTAGGGTGCGCCGGAAATTCAGGTAATTAAAAGTGTTTTCCTCGACTGTAACTTGGTGGAAATTGCGAAACTTAGTTTTCCACATAATATCTACATAATTATGTATTATCTAGTTTGCCTAACTCTCTGTACTCTGTATTAACTAATGAAAATGTTTTGTAATTTGGTCTTTTGTAAAATTATTCTGAGATTGAAAAGATATTCGCGGATTCTCGTTGGTTTATCATTTTTAACAGTCAGTTTTCCCCATCTTCAAGATTTTGTATCGTCTTTTATGTGGTGCCTTTTTTCATTATTCTTACTTCTTATCTATCCTATATTTGTTAAAACAATAACAATTGCTTTTACTTCTTTTTTGAAACATCTTCTTTTACATTTTTTTTTTCTTTTTTCCTTAGCTTCCTCTCTCTCTTTATTTGCCTGTTATTTACTCCGTTTTCTTCCTCCCTCTCCTCTCCCTCACTTTTCATTCTTCTCTTCATTTTTCTCAATGTTTTTCTATAACTCCCCCAGTCCCTCCGCCTGTCCTTCCTTTAACTTTCTATTTTCTCGAGAAATCTTCTCTCCCTCAATGGTGCTTTCTCGTTTTGCCAAATTATCAAAATATTGTAAAATTGCCCGCGGGAGTTGGAAATGTTTTACATTCGCTCTCCCAAATAATATTTATATATACTCTATATTATATTTATATAGGTATATGTATCTACCGCCCACGAACTCCATAAGGTAGCCAGACTGTAGGGCCCCGGGGGCCTGGAAAGGGACTCCTACTCGAGCGGTGGAAACAGGAATTATTTATTCTAGTTTCCGCCGTCTCTAGCAAGATTCTAATGTGAAATTTTCCGTTTTATTTACCTGAGGAAGTTTCACTCCCACACTCATTTGAAAGATAACTTCTTGGAAAATGTCTGCGCAGACCGTATATATCTTCTTGGAAAACCTCTATTGCAGACATCTGGTAGACCGGAGGTACTCAGGAACTCTTTAAAGAAGGAACATCTCTTTGTAGCGAATAGTTTGCAGGTTAGAAACTTCTGTAAAGTTCTCATAATTCTTGTGAAACCCTCTGCAAAGTTTTGTTCATAACCGTTTTTCAAGAGTTTGCAAAAAAGTACAGTAAAGTTGAACTGTAGATTGGTGTCAACATCACAAGACTTCTTATTACTGTGTGCACTTGGAAAAGTCTAGAGACAGATATCTAATTTTCCAACTTTTACGGAACATATTTTGAAGGTACCGTTCATTGCGTATGTCTGATGGGAAAAGGCTAAAATAGTACGTAACGATCTAATACAAGTCACACTTGCATTACAAGTTACAAGTTGCCTCGCTCATAAATATTTTACAAGTTCGTAATAAAATTCTTCCATTGCTGTTGATTAAAAGAAAAGTTGCCTTTGCCGTATGTTTACTTTGCCAGGGAAATGGGGAAAAATTAACCCTTTGAAGTGCTCTCTTGGTCAGCCCTTTCTACCAACCAGTTTCATTCTCGTCGAGGTATTTATTTCCCTCTTGTTAGGGAAATTGACGGAATTATTACTCTCAATGTCATGGGTAAATGAGGTATTATCTGTCTGAATAGTCTAGTGGTTAACTTGTTGGACTTCGGAGCAGGGCCCCCCACGAGCTCAAATTTTCTCCTTTATTGTAGGCCAGAATATCGCCTCCCCCTCAACAGAATCCTGGTTACGGCCCTGCTTCGGAACACCAATCAGATTGCTGCAAATGTGTGGACTACTTAAGGAGGTGTACGTCACCTTATTACTTCTAGGTAGGTACCTACCTTAGGTACTCGAAGTCATCCTCCTACAAAATCAGATAATCAAAGGGTTAACGCAAGAATGTTGTAAGTAATTTCCCTTCACATGGCGTCATTAAAATTATATTATTCATGATTTTCCTCTCCCCTCCCCTCCTTTACCACTCCCCCTCCTTCTCCTCTTCCCTTCTATTACACCTCCACTCCTCCTTCTCCTCCTCTCGTCCAGGCTTGAAGTTTATGAGCTTTCGGAAATGTGTTGCTACCTCTCCTTCTCCTATTCCTTCGTCTCCTGCATTCCTTTTCCCCTCCCCCTCAGTCAATTTGTGTTTGCAAAAACGGCTTTGAAAGCTGTTGCTTGTTTCCCCCCTCTTTCCCTTCCCTCTCGGATTTCACCACCAACCCTGCCTCCTTCTTATTCTTCTCCTCCTTCTCCTCCTCCTCCTCCTCCTCCTCCTCCTCCTCCTCTCTTTATTCTTTTTCTACTCCTCAAATTTTTTATATTGTTTTATTAAAATCGGCACTTTGAACACATTTATTTCTCTCTCTCCCCCCTTTAGGCCCCCTGGGTCAATAGATTAACATTATAAATAATACATTTTGCAATTTGAAGACTGAAGACTGCAATTTGAAGCAGCTAGGTACTCAAAGATTTTTTTTTTTTTTTTCTTCTTTTTTTTTTTGCCAATATCACGGACACGGAAAGCAAGTAGGTAGGTAAGCACTACGTAACTGACATCCGATAATGAGTAGCTCAGTTAGGTGTCATATTATGAAGTCAAAGTAGAGCGAGCAATAAGCAGAAGTGAAGAAAAATGATATTGCTAAAGTAAGAAGTAAAGAGAGAACGCTCGAAAGTGATGAAAATTACAGACGACGAAATAACGTGGGAGAGAAATTTGAGACGTGAAAAAACGTAAAATGGGAAAGATGGTCCGTGGGTTGGAGAAGAAAGAGGAGGGGTGAGAGAGGGGAAGAGAGAAATAGAGAGAAAGGTAGGGAATGAGGTAGAGAGAGGGGGGAGGGAGGGAGAGAGAAAGGGAGGGAATGGGAGAGAAAGAAAAAATGATGGAATGAGAGAGAGAGAGATTGTGTGTGAAGATAATGTCTTGTATACCCTTATAATGTCGGTTCATCATATCTCTTTCTCTCTCTTCTTCTTTTTTCCTGTTCTTCTTCTCTTCTCCCTCCTCCCTTTCTTCATTTACCAAATTGGGAGGCCTTTTTGCACTTCCCCTTCTTTTCTTTCCTATCTCCATTTTTCTCTCGTTCGTCTCTTTTTTTCCATCTCCATGTCATGTTCCATTTACTCCTTCTCCTTCTGCAACGCGTTTTTCCATAATCTTCTTCTTTCTCCTTTTCTTCCATTCTCTTTGCCTCTCCCACACACATCATTCTTTTGCGTGATGTTTTCATATCATTTACTTTCCGCTCTGTTCTGAGCTGTAGGGCTAGGAGATGGATTGGAAAATTTGTCTTCGCCTCTACCATGTGCGTTATGTGCTCCATTTATAACGCTACGAACGTACGAACTGTTTCCGGGTTTTCCATGCTTGATTTGTTATCCGACAACATCTTTGTTTTGTTTTCTGTTATAATAGCTTCTTTGTTCGATCATTTCGTTTGTCCGAAACTGTTGTGCAGTTGTTGAGGTATTGGATTTGTAATCGAGAGGACTATGGTTCGAATTTCAGAAGCGATATAAAACAATAATCGAGTTTCGCCGAACCAAATGAATGGGCTAAAACACTCCTCCATTTCATTTAAAATCCTATTTCTTTCAAAAATAGGTGTATTTACTACCAATTAATGCACCTATACTAGACGTTCCAAAATCTTCCACCGAAAGTGTTTCTATAGAAAGCAAAAAGAAGGAATAAAACAGACACGTCTTTGGTTAATATGGTTCACATTTGACAAACCGTATAAAAATGTAAAATTTTATCGTGATCTTATGTACGTTTATGAATATTTTTATTGCCTTATAAACACAGACATCCTGACTGTTAGCATTCCTTTGTTTAATGGGGGTTTCTGACAATTTCCACGGCCCATAATAAAATTCCGTCAGACATCCTGACCTAGTTTCTGTTCGCTAATGACATTTTTCCCTCGCTCCCACGGGCGCTCTTTTCCACCCAACTTTCCACCCTCTCCTTCCCTCCAGAGCCTTCTCTTCCATTTAGCTTCCCACCAGCTTATTTCTTTCACAAAGCATTCCGAGGTTTTGCATTTTGTTCAAAGACACGATGCACCACTTGTTTCTTCTTCCGCCGTTTCTCGTCCTCTGAAGTGTTTGTGAAAAGACCTCCTCCTCTTCCTCTTCCTTGTCCTTGTCCTCCTCCTCCTGCCCTCCTATTCCTCTTTTTCCTCCTCCTCCTTTTCCTTCTTCTTTTCGTCCTCTTCCTCCTCTTCCTTGTCCTTCTCCTCCTACTCCTGCCCCTTCTATTCCTCTTTTTCCTCCTCCTTCATTTCCTTCTCCTCCTCCTTTTCCTTCTTCTTCTTCTTCTTTTCGTCCTCCTCCTCCTCCTCCCATCTATTCCATCTCTTTGTGCAAATTCTGCCTGGGAAAGAAAAATGTGAAGTGGCTTTTGTTCTGTCGTGTATAATCTTTTGTTTTGTGTAAAGCCAGAAACTACTGGAAAAGAGGGGGGGTGGGTCATTAGGCTCGTTTCCAGGGTAGGGCGGGATTTTAGAATCGTTTTCCGGGTAGGGAGGGGGTATTTTCCCGTAGGTAGGTACTTGTTAGGAGCAGTTTTTGAGAAGCGAAGCGAACGCAGACCTTCTGGTTTGACTTTTAGAACGGTCGAGATGGAAGAGGACTGTGGGAAAATCGTAAATCGTCCAGGAATATTCAAGCTTTTAATTCGGTCCTTTTTTTTCTAAACTTCCGCTGTCCAAAAGCCAAAGACGAAGCACGAAACTTTGCCTTTTTTGTGTTCTTCAAGCCTCACGTTTGGGGTGGGGAATGTACTTAATTTAGGTTCTGTACAGCCTTTTTTCTATCCCTTATTTAGGTCAAAAATAATAAAATTACTTCTGGAGTTGCGAGCTTATAAATTATTATTCAATTATTTTGTCTTGTATACATATTTGTTTTTATGTTTTTCTTCTTCTCCGCGAAAACTTTCAACTGAGAAAACTTTGGCGAAGAAAATCTCTCGTCGTTTTTTTCCATCAAGGATAAAGGTAGGTACCTACTTGTTCTTCCATTCTACAAAAAAATGTTTTTTCCATTGTTGAAGTTGAAAACTTTGATTTTTCCTTTTTTGCTGAAGTCTGAAGTTGAAATTTTTCCTCCAGGAAATGTTGGGAAACAAAGGTATGGTCTCTGTTTCGAGTCATGTTAAGTCTGTACACAAACTTGACTTCTTGCTAATTGCCAGGAAAGGCAGAGAAAAGTTTCTGAAAAATATCCAATTAGCAATGATAAGCAGACACGTTTGTAGTAACACACTGTTCGTTGTAAACGCCTCTGCGCGGTTTTCAAAATGAGGGCCGGATGGCGAAAACTGTTCCCATTTGTATACGTACGTACACTTTCGTTAAGATTAAGAGCTTCATTTTTGCTCGTTTACTATGGGACGGACTCCCCTCAACACATCATTGTTTGAACTCTGGCCCCTCCTCCCCCAACAAATTCCTGAATACGGTCCTGTAAAATAGTCATCGTATCAAATAGCCGTGTTGAGCTCGTAAATATAGTCACATGGCAGAGGTTCTGCTAATATCACATGTAGGTTAACTGTTCGTACACAATGGAGGTTTACCGGTCATGTAACTCAATCTGCCTGGCCAAGGTGTCTTTGTTTACTTTGTTCCGATGATGCACTCTACACCCTATCGTGTCACCTATTAGCACGAGGTCCGGTCTTACCAATTAGAGTAAGGCGAAAGGAAAGGGGTGAACTCCCGAATAATAGCTCAGTAAGCTTTCAAGCTTTCAAGACTTACTCCCACCCCCACTCAAATTGCAACTTGCAAACCGTCTCGAATTAGATTGCTAAATTTTTAGAACGTTATTTTACCATTGAAATTGTTTTAAGCATCCAATTGCTCAAAATCTAAGAATTTCAAAAATACACTCCGATTCCGCTAGGCATTTGCAAGAAGTTTCTCCTAAATTTACGGTACGGATTCCGCCAAATGAGTGATACATCTCCTTCCACTTGACTCTCGAGTTACAACGCTACTTACCATACGCCAAAACTTGATCTACTTCTGACTCCCTTATCACGAATCTCAACCTTAATCCTCTGGTAAGACCAGCTCTAACAATAGTAGTATTAGTATGGTAAACCGATGATTAGCTGAAACGTATTAATTGAAATCACATCGAGACCATTCGAGAGTGCCAGTCAACTTTTGTCAATGAGGAAGTCACAGTAATTGCTGCTTCCTCGAATTAATCGCGAATCCAGGAGTTGATTTCACACAAATTTACTCTTTTGTTTTATTAGTTTGCATTTTGCATAGAAACATCCATAATAATGTTATCAGTTTATCAGATAACGCCCATTTTTCGTGCTTTGTAAGTTGCTTCTAATTTTGGATTTTTGGGAAATTTCCGCTCTGCTGCTTTCACTTCACAAGAAAATGTCAATGTTGTGACAATCGATCCTCAGGAAAGTTTCTTTCTAAATTTCTAGACAACTCCCTTTATTCTGATTTCTTGTATTCCGAAGGGGCTAAAGAAGGCTCGTTAAACCGTGCCAAATCGCTCAATGTTTTCTATCTCGTATGCAAATCTTCAACAAAAACGAAGTTTGCCGTGGGATGTTTCGTCAAAGCATTGTGCTATCTCTCTCTGTCATCCGATATTCCTTGTGTCACATGAGAGAGGTAGAGGTACACTTTTTATTACGGTGAGAAGGTCACCCCGCTCACCATCACTCGACACATATATCGTTCATCTCTTGTTTATTTCAGTCGTCAAATAAGGGACCTCTCTTATCCGCGTTGCCACAGAGTACGTTCAACCCGGTCGGAGTAGTTTTCCGCGTTTGAGTGACGTGGTGAGACGCGTTTTCCCTGTGACGGAATCAGGCTTCTTGGAAAATCTCAACAGGAGGAACTCACGACAGTATCTCAGTCACTCTCGCCTAGGACGTCTCATCTTCTGGGAATTCGGTCCCGGCCTTTCTCCTGCATTGCCACCCCGTAGTCACTGCGGCGGACAGATCCAATTGGACTGCGAAATTTTGACAGTCTAAATTGCCATGGACTCGTTTGGAACCGTTTTATCCAAACCTGTTGTGAATGCCTTTTTCATCCGTACGTTCAAGGCCGCGAAATGCTTCATGCTTCTTATTGTTTGAAAACTGAACTAATCTAAAGAGTAAATTTGACATCTTCTCAGGTAATTTTTTAATTCTGATTAAAACGAGTGACTAGTGTTCTAACTAAAGTTTTTCTTGAATCGAAATCCTGAAGGTAAGGAGAGAGCTTTTTGTGCATGCGAAGTGATCACATGGGTGGCTGTTCCGGGAATGGATAGAGTTTTGAGCGTGCATTCACATTTTAATAAACACGTGCAAATTCCTGTGGCTTTTCGTGTTTGGGACTTGCACTTGCAGTCCGTACGTGCTCGTAGTCTATACGTGGTATTTGCAGATTGCAGTCAAAACGTGCTTTGGACTCTTGCACCTGTGTCTAATCTATTAGAGTATCGATATTGAACGGCCATAAAACCAGGCAGTTATGAATGTTAATATCCATCAACGTACGAGTACATTATTTTGTAGTTTATCCGCGTGCAATATATCAGCAAACACCTCAGGAACATCATTAAAATTGTTTACATAACATTGTTCTTTGGCCCCGCTTCATGCTTCATTTAGAACTGCCTCAGTTTAACTGCACGCATACTCTTCTAGCTCTTTATGTACCGTATAGTGTGTAGATATCCTTTATGTATAGGCGTATTGATTCGAATGTGAATACTCTCATGGAATGTTCTTAAAAACTGCAAATATGTATTCATAATTATGTTAAAGTACTTCTTAGCACGCTGAAATCAGTATTTTACAACTTCCTGTGAGAGAATGTTCGAACAATAACGTTAACAGCGTACAGTTACTCGTGTATTGTGTGTTAGGAATTTCAGCAAGAGTTCAGTATTATTCAGATCGATTGGAATATTCGTACCGGAAGTAAATATTGAAATTTCCGAAGTGTAAAACGTACAAAACACTCGTAGATGTGATTTAAATAGATAGCTTGGTGAATGATGTGTGTGGGAAGTACCAATAAATCAAAGAAGTCCATTTCTAGTTTTGACTGTAGCTTCCAGTGAAGAATACTTAGGGGTATCCTAGAACAATTGAAATTCAAATACAAAACTCATAATTATTTATTTCCCCATTGAATTCTTAGGTTTAATTCAAAATATAAATATTTAGTAAACATGATTTTGTCATTAGTAATTTTGCTTTCACTAAGTGATTTTCCGTAATGGCGTGACTGTCCATTTGAAACCTACAAGGTCAATTTAAACAATGCAAAAGCATTCGGAAAAGCTGAAAGTTCGCATCAATGAGTTGGCTGAGCAACAGCTGCTACAAGAGCAGCAGGAAAAAGAATTACTCAGGAAGAAGAATGTTGTGTCCGGGCAGGAAGGTTGTGAGAGTCCGATGAAATCACGCAAGTCCAGACAGATCCTGTTCGACCCCATCAGAAGATGGAACTCATTTCATAACTCAAGGGACAAGAAGTCATACAAAGTGACAAGTAACACGAATTTACCATATCTACAAAACCTCGTTCAATTCAAACAGCAACATTCTGCCAAAATCAATTCTGCCACGAATGAGAAATTCCCATTTGATTACACCACATCTTCCTCTGCAACCTCTTCTCCCACGTTGGTTAGTAAAGGCATTAAAACGGTTCTCAAAACTTCTAGTCAAATAACTAACATGGTTACTGATAACTCCATATCATCCTCTCTATCAGAAATCAATTGTTTCAAGAGCCCAACGAAGAAACAGTTCTCATCTCCGAATTTATTTCTAGATCCAAACAAAATGTATCAGAAGAAATCAAGACGCACATCCTCTGATTGTTATCAGAATGTTCACGAACTCGAACGATACACCCTTAGTAAAAACTTGAGCTCGAGCAATCCTGATGATTTGGTGAATCTCTGTCCAAGCACCTCCAAAACTGAACAAGCGAAAGAACCAGCCGTTCAGTCCAAACATGATATAGCCAAGAATAAAAACATATCTTCCGATGTACAAAAACATGACCAAGGGCTTCCTAGCACCTATCAGAAGTATACCTGCTCCAGTCTTACAAATAGTCCTGTCAAATTCTCAAAGTTACCCATTGCTTCCTGTGATAATAGAAAACATTTAGACCCGAACGTTATTAGCCGAACCAAAGATATGTGCTCAAACATGGATGAAAACAAACGATTAGAAATAAGTCGAATTATGGACGACAAGCGTAGGAAAAGTTTCCGATGTACAAAAACATGACCAAGGGCTTCCTAGCACCTATCAGAAGTATACCTGCTCCAGTCTTACAAATAGTCCTGTCAAATTCCCAAAGTTACCCATTGCTTCCTGTGATAATAGAAAACATTTAGACCCGAACGTTATTAGCCGAACCAAAGACATGTGCTCAAACATGGATGAAAACAAACGATTAGAAATAAGTCGAATTATGGACGACAAGCGTAGGAAAAGCGATTTCACGATAGATGAAATCAAACGCATCATCGGAGATTCTCGGAAATTAGATGATCTGCGTAATGACACCAAAACTATTGATGAGGACAAATCTTCCAGTGAAACATCATCCGAACATAGTCGCAAGTCTTCCACCCAGAGTTGTCACAATGAGGAGAACCCCAGTGAAAACTCGGAGCTTAGTAAGAAAATCGTTACCATCCTGCAGGGAGATGAGAAGTACTTTACTCGGAATATGGAGGAGAACAGAATCAACAACGAACGTTCGAAACGGAACCTCTCCATCAAATTATCTTCAAATGATAACAAGACTTTAACACCTTCCTGCTCCTCTCTCACACCCCTGAGTACACCTTCCACTCCGATCATCATCAGCTCTACCTCTGCCCCTCTCATCACCACTACATTACCCATACCCATTGTCAAGACTGTTCAAACGCCCAGGATAAAGGCACTCCGTTCTGATTCCGTGGAAAGTACCACCAGTTCATCAATGTCTTCCAATGAGAGTATCATCATGCAGGCAACTCCTGCACCCAGCGTCATTCATAGGAACACCGGCAGGTAAGACCTTCACTTATATTGCAGGCTTTTCTCAAGGATGATTATAACACCTAAAGAAGTCAAAGAAATCAGTCCTAAAAGAACCCTGGCCTTCGTAAGAAGTCTAGGGCTCTTCTAGGAAAAAATAAAGGGAATGTCACAAAAGATCTAACCAGGTCGCAGTGACCAAGGGCGTTTATTAAAGCCGATGGCCCTACTTAAACCAATGTATTGCATGCTATCCCATGTCACTACTCCCGTTTACACATAAAATGTCAAAATTTACATACGTGATAAGACCTTCGTAAGTCTGCTCCCTGCCGGGCCAAAGGGACTTTGCAAGTCTACAATCCTATCCCAGCAGACTGCAGGATAAACAAACTTTATTCTATTTTAACACTCGACTAAAAAATACGCCCTTGGCCCGGAATACAAGTCTGAAGGGATGTGAACTCTAAAGCTTGAGTAGGATGTGAGGATATGAGGATGCATAGGGCACGCTTTTTCACATCCGTACAATGTAGAACGTAGGTAGATTGAGCAGTTTTTCCAATTGTGTTGTATTCGATATGGATGTTTTTTTTCCATTCTTTCCTCTCCCCCTTTTTCATTTCTTCTCCTTTCGTTTCCATTTTTCTACTTTCCTTTCACCTCAGTTCTATTCTCTCATTTTTCTGTTCCTCCTTGTCCTCCTCCTCCTCCTCCTCCTCTCCTTTTCCTATAATATGTATGTATATTCGGTATTGGTGTAGTTGTATTGTCTTGTGAATCTTTGTGTAATGTGATTCATAGTTTCCTTCATTTGTGCTATATTCTCACTAGTATCTAGTAAATATCTTCTGCTGATATCTTTTCCATGTTTTCATTTCGGTAGTGAAGTTCTTCTCTTCTCTTTTCCTGCCTCCTGCATTCTTCTCTCTTTTGCTCGCATCCCTCCCCTCTTCTGTTTTCTCCCTCCCTCTCGTCTCGTCCTCTTCTTTCCCTCCCTCCCTTCTCGCCCTCTCTCCTCTTTTTCCCTCCTCTCTTTTCTAGATGTGAGGAAAATGTTCTCTCCTCTTTTGTTCCCTCGTACTCTTCTCTATTTTCCACTTCCTCGTCCTCTCTTCTTCCCTTTCTCTTCCTCTTCCTCTCTCGTTCATATCGTTTCTGAATTCTTGCATTTTTAAAATATAGGGCACGCTCTTTCACATCCGTACAATGTAGAACGTATGTAGATTGAGCAGTTTTTCCAATTGTGTTGTATTCGATATGGATGTTTTTTTTCCATTCTTTGCTCTCCCCCTTTTTCATTTCTTCTCCTTTCGTTTCCATTTGTCTACTTTCCTTTCACCTCAGTTCTATTCTCTCCTTATTTTTCTGTTCCTCCTTGTCCTCCTCCTCTCATTTTCCGACATGTATTGGGTATTGGTGTAGTTGTATTGGCTTGTGAATCGTTGTGTAATGTGATCCATAGCTTCTTTTACGAGTATTTGTGCTAGATTTTCATGAACGCTAGTGATGTCACTATCTTCTACTGATATCTTTTCCGTGTTTTCATTTCGGTTTGTGAAGTTTTTCCCTTCGTTTTCCTGTACTTTTCTTCTCTTTTCCTGCCTTCTGCATTCCCTCTCTCTCTCTCTTTCTCTTTCTCGCTTCCCTCCCCTCTTCTCTGTTTTCCCTCCCCCTTCTTTTCCTCCCTCTCTCGTCCTCTCTCCTTTGGTCTTTCCTCTTTCTGCTCTTCTCCCTCCTTCTTTCCGTCCTCCTCCTCCTCTCCTTTCCCTCTCTCCTCTTTCTCCCCGTTTCTTCCCATCCTCCCTTCTCTTGTATTGGCTTGTGAATCGTTGTGTAATGTGATCCATAGCTTCTTTTACGAGTATTTGTGCTAGATTTTCATGAACGCTAGTGATGTAACTATCTTCTACTGATATCTTTTCCGTGTTTTCATTTTCCATTTGTGAAGTTTTTCCCTTCGTTTTCCTGTACTTCTCTTCTCTTTTCCTGCCTTCTGCATTCCCTCTCGCTCTCTCTCTCTCTTTCTCGCTTCCCTCTCCTCTTCTCTGTTTTCCCTCCCCCTTCTTTTCCTCCCTCTCTCGTCCTCTATCCCTTCTCTTTCTCCTCTTCTCCCTCCTTCTTTCCGTCCTCATCCTCTCTCCTCTTTCTCCCCGTTTCTTCTCATCCTCCCTTCTCTCGTCTGGGATAACTTCCATTCCAGACGAATTCTCGTTGTTTTATTATACGAATTCTCTAGCTGAACTTGAAACTGATGCTATCTCTCTCTCTCTCTCTCTCTGTTTTTGTGTGTGTTCTGGTAGTTTATGTGGGTCAAGTATGGAGTTTCAATAGTTTCCCAGCTTGCTGTGTTCCCCGGGTTTCTTTTGGGATTCCGCACACGTTACCTATTTTACTTTGAAACACGTTACCCATTTTATGTTCTTTCACATTGGATTGATATATCGGTTGGGTGAAGGAGCTCACTGCGTTAAGAGTCTTGCCATAAGGAGGGGGAGGAGGAGAAGGGGAAAAAATCACCATGCATCTTTTTTTTATTTTATTTAAACAAATAAGTTTAACGATTCTTTGATCAAAAATCAGTCTTCCTTTGATTAAGTTTAACGATTCTTTGATCAAAAATCAGTCTTCCTTTGATTAAGTTTAACGATTCTTTGATCAAAAATCAGTCTTCCAGTGCTGGTTTCGGGTTCCATCTCCCCAAAAATGCACTGCTATCCTACTGTGGGTTCGAACCCGAACCCTCCAGACTCCACATTGAGATACACCAAAACTATTGATGAGGACAAATCTTCCAGTGAAACATCATCTGAACATAGTCGCAAGTCTTCCACCCAGAGTTGTCACAATGAGAACCCCAGTGAAAACTCGGAGCTTAGTAAGAAAATCGTTACCATCCTGCAGGGGGATGAGAAGTACTTCACTCGGAATATTGAGGAGAACAGAATCAACAACGAACGTTCGAAACGGAACCTCTCCATCAAATTACCTTCCAATGATAACAAGACTTTAACACCTTCCTGCTCCTCTCTCACACCCCTGAGTACACCTTCCACTCCGATCATCATCAGCTCTACCTCTGCCCCTCTCATCACCACTACGTTACCTATACCCATCGTCAAGACTGTTCAAACGCCCAGGATAAAGGCACTCCGCTCTGATTCCGTGGAAAGTACCACCAGTTCATCAATGTCTTCCAATGAGAGTATCACCATGCAGGCAACTCCTGCACCCAGCGTCATTCATAGGAACACCGGCAGGTAAGACCTTCACTTATATTGCATGCTATCCCATGTCACTACTCCCGTTTACACATAGAATGTCAAAATTTACATACGTAATAAGACCTTCGTAAGTCTGCTCCCTGCAGGGCTAAAGGGACTTTGCAAGTCTACAATCCTATCCCAGCAGACTGCAGGATAAACAAACTTTATTCTATTTTAACACTCGACTAAAAAATACGCCCTTGGCCCGGAATACAAGTCTGACGGAATGTGAACTCTAAAGCTTGAGTAGGATGATGTGTAGGATGTGAGGGAACTGTGGGGATGTGGAATTCAACCCTGAGAACCCTGAGCACTCTTGAAATGTTGGTAAACTTTTCAAGAGAGGAAGAGCTGCGAGTTTTCTAGTTTTTCCACTCCTCCGCATATTCTTCTTCCTTCTCTCACATCCCTCTTCCATTTCACCACAACATGTTAACGAAATAGACGAATAGGATGTGAGGAAAATGTTCTCTCCTCTTTTGTTCCCTCGTACTCTTCTCTATTTTCCAATTCCTCGTCCTCTCTTCTTCCCTTTTCCCTTCCTCTTCCTCTCTCGTTCATATCGATGTGAGGAAAATGTTCTCTCCTCTTTTGTTCCCTCGTACTCTTCTCTATTTTCCACTTCCTCGTCCTCTCTTCTTCCCTTTCTCTTTCTCTTCCTCTTCCTCTCTCGTTCATATTGTTTCTGAATTCTTGCATTTTTAAAATATAGGGCACGCTTTTTCACATCCGTACAATGTAGAACGTAGGTAGATTGAGCAGTTTTTCCAATTGTGTTGTATTCGATATGGATGTTGTTCTTTTCCATTCTTTCCTCTCCCCCTTTTTCATTTCTTCTCCTTTTGTTTCCATTTTTCTACTTCCCTTTCACCTCAGTTCTATTCTCTCCTCATTTTTCTGTTCCTCCTTGTCCTCTTCCTCTCATTTTCCGACATGTATTGGTTATTGGTGTAGTTGTATTGGCTTGTGAATCGTTGTGTAATGTGATCCATAGCTTCTTTTACGAGTATTTGTGCTAGATTTTCATGAACGCTAGTGATGTCACTATCTTCTACTGATATCTTTTCCGTGTTTTCATTTCGGTTTGTGAAGTTTTTCCCTTCGTTTTCCTGTACTTCTCTTCTCTTTTCCTGCCTTCTGCATTCCCTCTCTCTCTCTCTTTCTCTTTCTCGCTTCCCTCCCCTCTTCTCTGTTTTCCCTCCCCCTTCTTTTCCTCCCTCTCTCGTCCTCTCTCCTTTGGTCTTTCCTCTTTCTGCTCTTCTCCCTCCTTCTTTCCGTCCTCCTCCTCCTCTCCTTTCCCTCTCTCCTCTTTCTCCCCGTTTCTTCCCATCCTCCCTTCTCTCATTTTCGTCTGGGATAACTTCCATTCCAGACGAATTCTCGTTGTTTTATTATACGAATTCTCTAGCTGAACTTGAAACTGATGCTATCTCTCTCTCTCTCTCTCTCTGTTTTTGTGTGTGTTTCTGGTAGTTTATGTGGGTCAAGTCTGGAGTTTCAATAGTTTTCCAGCTTTTTAGTTTTCCCGGGGTTTCTTTTCAACTTGGGATTCCGCACACGTTACCTATTTTACTTTGAAACACGTTACCTATCACATTGGATTGGATTGTTCTTTCACATTGGATTGATATATCGGTTGGGTGAAGGAGCTCACTGCGTTAAGAGTCTTGCCATAAGGAGGAGGAGGAGGAGAAGGGGAATTTTTTTTTTTTTTTATTTAAACAAATAAGTTTAACGATTCTTCGATCAAAAATCAGTCTTCCTTTGATTAAGTTTAACGATTCTTTGATCAAAAATCAGTCTTCCAGTGCTGGTTTCGGGTTCCATCTCCCCAAAATTGCACTGCTATACCTACGGCGGGCTCGAACCCGTAACCTCCAGACTCCACATTGAGATTGAATACCGGTAACAACTCCGCCATGTGTATAGTCAACTCTAGTCAGAGCTGTCTATAATAGACAGTTAGTTAATGGATTTTGCTGTCTAAAAAAAGATTCGTCAAAATGTAAGCATGTTGCATCGGAAAACAGATTTGATATGTGCCTCACCCTTCCTTTCCCTCTCTCTCTCTCTCTCTCTTCTCTCTCTCTCTCTCTCTCTCTCTTCTCTCTCTCCCTCTCTCCCCTCCTTCTCTCTCCTCTTTCTCCCTCTCTCTCTCTCTTAGCTTTTTATTGTTCTTATCAGTAAAAATATTGCACGGGAATATATTTCGTTTCAAATCAATCAAATCCATTTGTCAGATGCAAAAAAAAAGCTAATAATAAAAATAGATTTGTTGCATGTACTCTCGTATATTATTATAATTCTATTTTGCTTTATAAAAAATATTGTTTTTCATATAGAATGATGTGCTTTCATTTATTTATTGTCTCCTCGCTGAATGTACTACTCAAGACCCGGTTAGGTCCGGGTTCCTAAGAATTCCTTCAGTCAAAAGTTCTTTTCTCTATTCCTTCCTGATTACGAAAATCCAAGCTAGTAAGTAGGTAGTCAGTTACCTATGCTGGATTGAACATTTTCGAGAAATTCGAACCCGATACAACGAAGACATACCATAGAACAGGAGGACATGCTACGAAACAGACCGTACCTGTCAGAATACTCTGTTAAGTTCTAGTATGGCACATAGCTATTTTTTTTTTTTTCTTTTAGGCGCTTTAACTATGCGTTACAACATGTCGTTCGCGCCGGATAGCTATTTACTTTCTAGGAAAAACTGACTTTTGCTTCCAAATTGCTAAATTTCTCAACAGAACAGAAAACTTTGCTCGAATTCCAAACACAGTTTGATTTCTTCTCATTGTCTGAGATACACGCGCTTTCCTCCCCTTTTTCTCCCTCCTACGCTCCTACTTTCCTCTCCCCCTCTTTTTCCTCCCTCCCACCTCCCCCCTCCTACTCCCTATCACCTACTCTTTGTTTCTCTCACTCCCACTGAAACCATATCTCTCTCCCTCCTACCTGCTTTTCTTTCTCTTTCCTCTCACTTCGTTTTGAAATCATATCCCTCTCTCACACTTCGCTTCTTCTTCCTCCCTTTGACCTTTTTTCCTCTCCCTTCCCTTACCTCTTTTCTCTGTCTTTTCATTCTTCTTATCCTTCTACCTTCTTTCTCTTCCTCCTTCCATTTTCACACCATACCTCTTTCCTTTTTCCTCTGTCTTTTCTCACTTCATCTTTCCTCTTCTCTTCTTCACAAATCCTTATTTTCCTTCTCTTACGTTCTCCTCCTCCCTCCCATTTTTCTTTTTCACACCCCTTTCTTTCCTAACTTTTTCTTTTTCCCATTCTCTTACCAAAAACGGGGTCAAACGTGAAAGTAGCAAAGTTCTCACAAAGTGTCTGTAAGTTGTGAGATACACATAGTTGGTGGATAATGTTCTGGTACGTGAAAAATACGGGCACCTTACGGGGGGATAAAGTGGTAATGCGCTTGCTTGCCAAGTATAAGGTACCAGGTTCAATTCCATGAGTCGACAAAAAAAAAAAAAAAAAATGGATTTACCTACACAACTTGACGGTGAATCGTGTAAATTGGAGAGATGAAAAAAAGTCAAAATTACACATGACACGATTTTTTTTTCCGAACGACACGAAATGTCCTTGTAGTTGTAGGCAATGTAATTTAAATGAGAATGATCCCAGCACTTGTGCTCGACACGACACGATTTTTTCCGAACGAGAAATCGGAACGGGCCTTTACGAGGTATTTCGTACTAGTGGTGAAAGTTTTCTCATTTTTCGTTCTGTCTTCTCTGTTTCAGGTAATATATTCACTTCAAAAGTTCCCCCTCCTGTTTATTAGAGAACAACCTCCAAACTTTTTCTCCTAGTGTAAAGTTACTTTGGGTTGGAGAGAAGTTACTTTGGGTACCTAACCAAATCAGGTCGTGAGTAGTTTCTTGCATGCTTTTTATTTGTTTTTTGAGGTCTCGAGGGTATTTGGGGAAGCCTGTAAGTGTGTCTTAAAGTTATGGCTGAAGCCCGTGCCTAAAGTTTCTTCTACAATCGGCCGAAGTCGATCGACATGTTGTGGATGGGAAGCTGCTAAATATTATTGTTTTGATGGCACGAGAGAGAGAGAGAGGGAGGGAGATCGTATATGAGCGGGATAGAGAGAGAAAGAGGGGGAGGGAGATGCCAGTTTTCATAAAAATTATCGTGTTCCAATAATTTTCAAGCACCTGTCCCCTCCTCCCTCTCGAATTTGTATGTGTGTGTAGGATTTTGAAATAAATAAAAATAAATACTGGGAATATAAAACAAAAACTCGACGTTTTTATAGGGAGTGAGAGAGAGAGGGAAGGAGAGCAAGGGAGGAAGAAAAAGGGAGGGAAAACGAGGCGAATCGACAGGAAGAGAGAGAGAGAAAAGGGAAAGCGAGATTTTTATATTAATTTTTTTTTTTTTTTTTTTGCTGAAATAAAATGGAGGTGGATATTGAATTCGAATGAAAAACCGAAGCACGTGTCTAACCTCAGACCCTACGCTTATGACCTCTCCCTACCCCTATCCTAACCCTCACCCCGAGCCAAATAATAAAGATACTCTCCATATTCCTACCATCCTAACCCGAGCCAAATAATAAAGAAACCCTTTTTGAAGATTTTGCCTGAGATTTTATATTTAAATATCAACATGGGCAGCTCACTCAGCCAACTCACCATTCAGCATTCAAATACTGAAGATACCTACATAATTATGTACCAATAGGATTTTAGTTTTTTTTTTTTTTTTTAATGAGTTTTCATAGAGGGAACTGTAACTGTTGAAATCTCATCGTGCCGAAATTGAAGAGAGAAGAAAGACAGCCGTTCTGAGAACGAACCTTATCTGTTTAGGATAAAATCTGCTCATCTTTATTATTATTTTTCTTTTGCCTGTCCACGAGTAGAGAGTTTTGATTGGTTCTTTAGCGTCTCAGTAACCTTTGAACAGCTCGAAGTAACCTTTGAACTTTGCAAGACAATATTATGGTCGAGCTGTTTTTCTTGAGAAACGGTTGAACTGTTGGGGGAAAACATGCGGTTGTGGTATACGTTCATAGATGGACAATCCCGGCGAGTTATAGCGAGAACTGTTGAGTGGAAGAGCATAGAAAAAGAAGAAGATGAAAAGAGAGAGAAAAAAAAAACAATCTAGAGTTAGAATGGAAATGAAAATGGCGGGCAAATTCTGAGCGCAATAAAAATGGAATTCATCTGCACAACTGAAATATTGTCAGAACTTGAAATTATACCAAGCTTGAAATAATGTAGTGCCATTTTTTAATGATAATAAAAATGAAATGGAAAAACATAAGCCAGCCGTTCTGAGAACGAACCTTATCTGTTTAGGATAAAATCTGCTCATCTTTATTAATATTTTTCTTTTGCCTGTCCACGAGTGGAGTTTTGATTGGTTCTTTAGCGTATCTGTAACCTTTGGAGAGGTAGGAATAACCTTTGAACTTTGCAAGACAATATTATGCTCGAGCTGTTTTTCTTGAGAAACTGTTGAACTGTTGGGGGAAAACATGCGGTTGTGGTATACGTTCATAGATAGGACAATCCCGGCGAGTAATCAATCTAGAGTTAGAAGGGAAATGAAAATGGCGGGCAAATTCTGAGCGCAATAAAAATGGAATTCATCTGCACAACTGAAATATTGTCTGAACTTGAAATTATACCAAGCTTGAAATAATGTAGTGCCATTTTTTTAATGATAATGAAAATGAAATGGAAAAACACACCACAAAAATGGAATTCATCTGCACAACTGAAATATTGTCTGAACTTGAAATTATACCAAGCTTGAAATAATGTAGTGCCATTTTTTAATGATAATAAAAATGAAATGGAAAAACACACCACTTTTTAAAAATAAAATGCTTACGAGTGATTGTGACAACCGAGTAAATAATGGGGTAAGAAGGCCTTGGTGCAATAAAAAAGGAAACAATCCTGCTGAAAAATGGTGCCAGCTTAAAATATAAAGCCTGGGAATAATTTGGTGCCCCATTCCTGGGTTGGGGGTACAATAAACGTGAACAACTTATTTATCATATGGACTGGCAAACCTTTAATCAGGTGCATAACTTTTGATTCTTCTCCAAAATCAAGTGCATTTGCATATTTTTCAACTTGATGAATGTAATCTTGTAAATGAATACTTCCTTTATTCTGGGTATAACCTAATGGTTTTATGATGGATGTGAAGTTAAATATTTTCAATGGAAAATTTTGCTATTTTGGCAAATTTGGTAGAATTTCAGTTTTTATTGTACATAAAGTTCAAACATGAATCTATACAACGTCGGTATGTTACACTAATAATAAAAAAATGTCTCATTTGTCTCATGGCCTGTCCAGACCTCATCTTGAGGACTGAGTTTAAGAGCATGTCCCATGCAACTCTTTATTGATAAAATTATGTTGTAAACATGTTTGCTTGTCAAGATATTTCTGTTTTGCTCGTCAAATTTAGACTGGAGTTATTTTGGGGTGTCTTTTTAACAAGATTTTTGTCGAATATGTCAGTAACGATATCTACACTTTCAATAAATTTATTTATAAAGATCATATCGTCAAAAGACCTACATATGTAAATTGTAAATAATTATTATGTAGGTAAGTATGTGTAATTATTAAAAATACATTTTTCGTTTACTATGTTTACCTACCTACATATCTCTCTCTCTCTCTCTCTCTCTCCCTCCCATCATATTTTTTTTTTTTTTAGAGGTCTGCTTTTTATTAGTATCTTTTTTCTTCCTCGCACCTCTCTCTCTCTTCTCTCTCTCTCTCTCTCT
>NW_007377635.1:10481-37912 GCF_000475195.1 Diaphorina citri | reverse complement strand
CTACTTACCAGTCCTTCTTCCTTCCATTCCCCATGACTTCTTTCTCCTATTATCTCTTTTCCTTTCTCCTTCCTTCTTTCCCACTTGTCTCTCCTTCCTATCTCTCTCTCCGTCTCTCTCGTCTGCCTTCCATTCTTCTACTATCTCATGGTTATTCTGTATAGTATTCTTTGTGGTTAGCTACCAGCTGTACCTTTAGGCCATGGCAGTACCCCCATGAATTCCAATTATTATAGAGTCGCCAGGGATGATAAAATAACACCTACAGGGTAGGTCCCAATGTCTTGAAACTGAGTTTTTGTTTTTTTTTTTTTTTTTTTTTTTTTTTTTTTTTTTTTTTTTTTGACGACCAAGAGGTAATATAAAGTCTGGTTGAGATGTTTAGGTTGAGTTAGGAAAAGGTCGCAGAAAATTTAACCAGATTGCCATGCGCTTTTATGGACCATTTTAGTGACTTTTCTTTGAAGAAATTAAAATTTTGTTGAGAATTGGGATGAAAACCAAAGTCGACCCGTACCAGACTTGTGATCCCCCCTGTATATTGTATGGTTATATAGGTCAGGACCCTCATCTTATTTTTTGCAGTACTGCATTCAGTAAAAACTACTTTTTGCAATATTGTAGATGGAACTTGTATTACATATTGCTATAATTATTGTATGTGGAACTTTTCAGGGATGGTACAGTTTTTTTTACAAGGTCAGGAACTCATAATTCTTTGAAATTCAAGGTCATTATGCTCTGATAAAATTAAGAGGGGGGCGGCCGGGCGGGATATCTTGGGACTTTTGATTACATATTTTGTTTTATTTTTTTTAGGGCTAACAAAATCCGTTGCCTTTGTCGATCTTTACCTCCAGAGATCTCAAATTAAATAAAAGCATGTAAAAAAAATATTGGTTTTGGTGAACCATCTTTCGGAGTTTCAGACGAATGGACAGAAAAATGACAAACTAAAGTCAAAATTGTCGAGACAAACCAGATATATGTACATACAAGATCGTTAGAATTCTTCTCATTCGTTCAATAAAATTTTATGGATGAGATAGCAGAAAAATTATTGATGCGGAGGAGAAAGAGTGAAATTATCGAGGGAGGGAGAGAGAGGAAGCAGTTTCACTCCTAATATTTAATCTGGGAGGGAGTGGGGAGGGAACTGAAATATGAAATTGAAAATGCAGTGTGACAGAAAAGCAGATTTTCTCCCCCTCCCTCTGCCCGTCAAAACTTCTCAGATTAGAATTTTGATTTCTTCTCTCTCTCTCTCTCTCGTTCTCTCTATCTCTCCTCCCTCCCTCCCTTTATCTACCTCTCCATTCCTCCCCCTCTATTCCTTCCTTCTTTATTTTGCCCTTTCTAATATTTTCTAATTCCTTCACGTTTTCTCCCTCTCTCCCTCTCTTTCTCTTCTCTTTTCTCTTCATCCCTCCCGTTTTTGCTTTATATTTTGTCTCTTTTTCTCTCTTCTCCCTGACTTTTCTCATTCATTTTGCCTTTTTAAAGGTTTTGATATTCCTTAATTCCTTTACGACCCTTTTTCTCCCCCTCCTCATCCTCCCTCTCATTCTTTCTCCCTCTCCCCTCTCTCACCCCTTGAAACAAATTCAACACAGAGTGCAATTCTGAGATCATATAATGTAACATGTACATATATTATAGGACTATAGTGGGTATTAGGTACCTCCCTCCCTCGCTCCCTCTCTATTGGAATTTATTCCCATAATATTATTCCCCATTTCAATTACGTAAAAATAAACCCTCGTTTTTAATTATTCGCTTTTTGAGTCACAATTATTTTGTTTCCAAAATGTCATTGGAAAAGTTGGAAATTTTGATTTCGGTTTAAAATGAAATTATTTCGTGAACTTTGAGTTTTGTCAACCTTTACTTACAACCTCTAATCTAATAGTATGAGTTTTTAATGTATTTTGATGTCTCCCTCCCCTTTTCTCTTTCCCTCCCTCCCTCCCTCCTTCTGTCTCTTCAACTCTATCTCTCTTCCCGTTTTTCCATTTCTCTTTTTTTTTCTCTCGTCATTTCTCTCTCACTCTTTCCCTCTCCCTCCCTTTTGTGTCACAGTCATGCATACACTATTATGTTGATATCTTTTTTTTAGTGGTAAAAAAAGAGAGATGAGAGAGAGGGAGGTAAAGAAGGAAAGAGGGAGAGAAACAGTGTAAAACTCTCATAAAGAGAGCGAAAGAGAAATAGAGAAGTCATATAATTCACGGGTCACGGATAGATTTGTACATTATTTTTTACCTGGAGAGAGAAAGAGAGAGAGAGAGAGAGAGGGAGAGGGAGACGTGGGAAAAAATATACCACCTATCCCTACCCAGTCGTAATTTCCATCTCCATTGTTTTTGTTTTCTCCTCCTCCTCCTCCTCCTCCTTCTTTTTTACCTGTTGTGTGTTTGTTTACTGGATGACTGATTTGACCGTAGTGGAGGTGAAGTTTTAGAAGGTGAAAGAGAAGGAGGAACTGAATACTGTAGGAAGAAGGAGAAGGAAAAATTGGAGAAAAAGGAATAGAAAAGGAGATCTGAGGGAGAAAGAGGAAGAGAAGTAAGAAGTGTACTATACGTCTAGAAGAAGGAGGAGGAAGAGGAGGAAACAAATGGAGTAGAAGGAATTTGAGAAGGATGACTGATTTGACCGTAGTGGAGGTGAAGTTTTAGAAGGTGAAAGAGAAGGAGGAACTGAATACTGTAGGAAGAAGGAGAAGGAAAATTTGGAGAAAAACGAATAGAAAAGGAGATCTGAGGGAGAAAGAGGAAGAGGAAAAAAGGAAGAGAAGTAAGAAATGTACTATACGTCTAGAAGAAGAAGAAGAAGAAGAAGAAGAAGAAGAAGAAGAAGGAAGAAGAAGGAAGAAGAGGAGGAAACAAATGGAGTAGAAGGAATTTGAGAAGGGGGTAGAAAGAGGAAGAGAGAAAAAAAGAGAAGTTTTAGGAAGAGGAGGTGGAGAAGATGAATGGATGGGTTTAATGACTCTTCATTAGCTAGCGTTAATTTCTGGGAGGGAAATCCTAAGGGAATTCCCAGGGAGAGAAAATTCAGATGTAAATTATCAACAGGGAAATAATGTTTTGAATATTTCCCCCATTTATTAATTTTAATTAAAATACCTGCCTGCTGCCCTACTTTC
This sequence comes from Diaphorina citri, assembly GCF_000475195.1. Lineage (NCBI taxonomy): Eukaryota > Metazoa > Arthropoda > Insecta > Hemiptera > Psyllidae > Diaphorina > Diaphorina citri. Next base: position 34,764 of record NW_007377635.1, on the reverse strand, counting down.
CTTCTGGTACATACTGTATACAGTGTATACTAACAGGGTGTTTATTGAACGAAAGGACATCCCTCCAAGTTTTTCTTAGGGAGGCTTAGGTGAAGAGGGATCAAAAAATAGAGAAATAAAAAGAAAAGAAGAACGGTGGGAAATCAGATGTAAATTATCAACAGGGAAATAATGTTTTGAATATTTCCCCCATTTATTAATTTTAATTAAAATACCTGCCTGCTGCCCTACCTTCCTTCTGGTACATACTGTATACAGTGTATAACTAACAGGGTGTTTATTGAACGAAAGGACCTCCCTCCAAGTTTTTCCTTAGGGAGGCTTAGGGAGGAGGGACCAAGAAATAGAGAAATAAAAAGAAAAGAAGAACGGCGGGAGAAAAACCATGTTGCCAGATGACATGTTATTTCTCAACTCAATGTAAATTATCAACAGGGAAATAATGTTTTGAATATTTCCCCCATTTATTAATTTTAATTAAAATACCTGCCTGCTGCCCTACTTTCCGTCTGGTACATACTGTATACAGTGTGTACTAACAGGGTGTTTATTGAACGAAAGGACCTCCCTCCAAGTTTTTCTTAGGGAGGCTTAGGTGAGGAGGGACCAAAAAATAGAGATTTGAGAAGGGGGTAGAAAGAGGAAGAGAGAAAAAAAGAGAAGTTTTAGGAAGAGGAGGTGGAGAAGATGAATGGATGGGTTTAATGGTAACTGTAAAGTACCATAGCGGATGTGAATGTGGAAGATGGATGTGGTATAACAGAGGGACGTGAAAAAAGAGTATTTCTAAATGTACAAAAAATCCCTTAGCTCCGGCAACACTGCAAGGAAGTGAAAGTGAGAGAGAATGAAAGGGAATGGAAAATAATAAGAATGAAAAAGGAAGAGAAAACAAGAGACTTGCAGGAGGAAAGAGAAAGAAATAATGCCGGAGATAAAGAGAAAAGAGTAAGAGGAAGAAAAAGAGAACAAGAAATGGAGGAAGGGAAAACGAAGAACCGAAGAAGGAAGGGGAAAGAGAAGAAATGGAGAGAAAAGAGAATATTAATAATGAGAATGAAAAAGGAAGAGAAAACAAGAGACTTAGAGAAGGGAAGAGAAAGAAGTAAAGCCGGAGAGGAAAAGAAAGACTAAGAGCTAAAACTACTAAGAGGAAGGAAAAGAGAACAAAGAAATAAAGAAAGGGGAGAAATGGAGAGAAAAGAGAATATATTAATAATGAGAATGAAAAAGGAAGAGAAAACAAGAGACTTAGAGAAGGGAAGAGAAAGAAGTAAAGCCGGAGAGGAAAAGAAAGGCTAAGACTACTAAGAGGAAGGAAAAGAGAACAAAGAAATAAAGAAAGGGGAGAAATGGAAAGAATGAAAAAGGAAGAGAAAACAAGAGACTTAGAGAAGGGAAGAGAAAGAAGTAAAGCCGGAGAGGAAAAGAAAGACTAAGAGCTAAGACTACTAAGAGGAAGGAAAAGAGAACAAAGAAATAAAGAAAGGGGAGAAATGGAGAAGAGTATTTATTTTATTCTGGGTATAACCTAATGGTTTTATGATGGATGTGAAGTTAAATATTTTCAATGGAAAATTTTGCTATTTTAGCAAATTTGGTAGAATTTCAGTTTTTATTGTACATAAAGTTCAAACATGAATGTTTGTATACAACGTCGGTATGTTACACTAATAATAAAAAATGTCTCATTTGTCTCATAGCCTGTCCAGACCTCATTTTGAGGACTGAGTTTGAGAGCATGTCCTATTATGATAACAGTTCAATTGAGATGGAGCAACTCTTTATTGATAGAATTATGTTGTAAACATGTTTGCTTGTTAAGATATTTCTGTTTTGCTCGTCAAAGTTAGACTGGAGTTATTTTGGGGTGTCTTTTTTTAACAAGATTTTTGTGGAATATGTCAGTAACGATATCTACACTTTCAATAAATTTATTATAAAGATCATATCGTCAAAAGACCTATGTACTTTGTACTTATTAATTGTAAATATGTATTATGTAAGTATTATGTATTATGTAATTAAAAATACATTTTTCGTTTACTTTGTTTACCTACATATATCTCTCTCTCTCTCTCTCTCTCTCTCCCTCTCTCTCCCTCTCTCTCTCTCTCTATTTTCGTCTGGGGCGATTTTTTTTTAATTTTCATAGTGTTCATACCTACAGCCTACATGGCATGTTGTTCAAACTTCATATTTCCAAACACAACAATAACAACTCATACTGTATGTGTTTCCCTCCCCCCTCCCCCCTGCGTAACTTTGCCCATGTTTTTTACTTTTTTGTTCACAACAGAGAGAGGGAGGGAGGGAGAGAGAGAATTTGTTTATTTTGGACTGAAAAAGAGCTGGGCTGGGCTGGGCTGAGTTGGTTAGGCGGGGCTGGGGTAGTTCTATTTGGATTTTGGAATTTTTGATAGACGTTGTAATAATGGGTTTGAACTCGAAAGAGCAAAGAGAGAGAGAGAGAGAGAGAGAGAGAAGAAGAAGAAGAAGAAGAAGAAGGTGAGTGAGTGAGTGAGAGAGAGAGAGAGAGAGAAGAAACATGAAAGAGGAGGAGAAAAAAAGAACACATAAACAACTACAATACCTACCAAAAACAACAACGTCACGCAAAATGTTTCCCTATGTCCAATACCTTACTATTAACAGCCGGTTAAAGTTTCATTCTGAAATGTAACCTTTACTTTTTTTTCATGCTGTCCGTATTCGATAGAAATCGGAACACAAAGAAGGCAACCGTTAAGAAATTGGTCGAAAACTTGGCCCACATCTAAAAAAAAAAGCAAAAGGCAAATCTATTGAAAATGGCCTGACCCAACACCACTATCCCAGAAAGGGTTGCCCACACAAACAGAATTGAATAGAAAAGTTACAATTGGATAGAATAGAAACACTTCATTATCACATTAACACGCACGCTGCCATCAGAAACTGGAAGTAAAAATGATTTATTATTTCAACAAATGTGACGTGACGGTCGGTAAAGGCTTTATCGAAAAACCAGTTTGCAAAAATTGCTCAATTTTCACAATGTCCAACTCCAGCCTTCTCTCTCTCTCTCTTCCTTGTCAATCTATTAACAATATTAACTTTTGCACCCCTCTCTTTTCTTCTAGTTTGGAGCATTTTCTTTTTACACACACACACACATTCATCGGGAGAAAAAAAGAGCCCCTTGTGCAAATATTGGCCCAGTGGCTTTTAACCCTCCAAGAGTCTCAATGGCTTTTATTTAACCCTCCCGTTATGTAGTCTGAATGTTGTAATTGTTTCTCAATAGCTCTGATGTGAGTTACTTAACGACCAATGTTATTGTTCACTAGATCGTATTGTATGTACAATAACTTACTATGAAAAATGAATGGGTAAGACTTCTTGAAACTTAAAAAATCTTTTTTTTTTTTTTTTTTTTTTTTTTTTGGGTTTTTTGGTTTTCTGGAAAAAACTTAAAAAATTTTTTTTTTTTTTTTTTTTTTTGTTCTTGGGTTTTTTGGTTTTCTGGACAAAATTTGCACCACCACTTTCGTCTTTGCACCACCACCACCACTGGTAGTAATTCTATGGGAACAGACAGACAGACAGACGACACCGAAGCGAATACAATAGCCCGTCCACTATACCTTTTTTTATTACTCTCGTAATAATAAAGGAAGGACGGGCTAAAAATTCGGGTATGGAAGAAAAACCGACGAAAAAAGTATCGACTATCATCGGCCTAATAATTGAGAAGGAGTGGCGTTTATTATTATTACTATCTCTCTTTTTCGTTATTTTCTCCACCCTCTTCCTTTATCTTCCTCTCCTCTTCTTCGTCTTTCCTTATTTTCCTCTTCCCCTTTTTCTCCTTTCCCTCCCTTCCCTCCGTCCGTCCCCTGGTTGGTACAATAGAATACCGAACATGGCTTTCTAAAATAAAGAGAGAAAAAAATAATGGGAAAGAGAGAATAAAGGGAAGGCAGAGATAAGGGAAAGAGAGTGAGAGAGAAGAGACCTCCTGGGATTTACATTTTGCTCACTCCCTTCTTCCTCTTCGTCTTTCTCTTTGGTTTATCTCCCCCCCCACATTTTAATACACGTTCTTTTTTTCCTTCTTCCTTCCTCTTCTTCATTTTCTGCTTCTCCTCCTCTTCCTCTTTCCCTTTGGTTTATACTTTCCTCCCCCCCTACATTTTAATACACGTTCTCTTTTTCCCTCTGCCCTCCTCTCCTTCATTTTCTAGTCCTCCCTCTTCCTTTCTCTCCTTCATTTTCTTCTCCTCTTCCTCTCTTCTTCTTCTTCCCTTTTCTTCCACTCTTCATTCATTTCAAAGTTTGAGACATTGTTTATTGAATAACTTGATTGTACTGAACACTAGGAATCTCTCTCTCTCTCTCTCTCTTTCTTTCTCTCTCTCTCTCTTTTTTCCTTTCTCTCCCTCTCCCTCCTCCGTCTATTCGTTCCTCTCCCTTTCCTTCCCTCTATTTTTCTCATTACTCTTCTTGTCTCTTTTTCATTTCAGTCGTCCCTTCTCCTTTTCTTGTCTTTCTATCTCTTTCACCCACTCACTCCCTCCTCCTCTTTCTCATCCTTCCTTTTCTTTCCCTCCTCCTCCACCTCCCCTTCGTCTTCCTTCCTCTTTTTCTCCTACTCCTCCTTTTTCGTCTTTTCCTAATCCCAGTCCCACTATTCCTCCTCCTTCTCCTACTGGCTCTTCTTCCTCTTCCCTCTTTCTCTCCTTCTTCTTCTCCTTCAATTATCTCATTCCCTCCCTCTCTCCTCACATCACTCTGTTGAATTAAGTCTGAAAAGCAAACAAAGCAAATCGAACTCGATTATACAACGAGTAATGAAAACAAGACGACTGGACTAATTAAATTCAAACAGAGGACATATGTATAGTCGAATAGAATAGAATTATCGTCCAATTTAATTGAATGAAAACACGACGCGACTAGACTACGAATTGAATCGAATTGAATTCAAAGGGTAGATGGCATTAGTGGGACTTGAATAACGTTCTGTTGGAGTTCTTTGTTAAGAGGTTTGTGGAGAGTACTGTAACTGCTGAAGTCTTATGGCCCCGAAAGGGAAGAGAGAAGGAAGACAGGATAGGAGAAAGTCAGCCTTTCCGAGAACGAACCTTAACCGTACAGGATAAAATACGCCCCGGGCGGGAATCGAACCCGCAAACTAGTGCTTACAAGGCCGACGCCCTACCCCCCAAGCTAACTACTTGTAGGCTGGCTTTAAAGATCTTTTGTACCTTCTTACTACTTGTATATTCGAATGAAAGTCCATACTATGGTTTTTAGTCGAACAGACTAGAATTAAAATGTTGCTCTGAACCCCCCCCCTTTTTTTCCCCCTCATTCAGTCCCATTTTTTCCTCTTCTATAAGATCTATATAGGAGGTGTGGAAACGGGTAGTGAACAGGTCCCTGTTGTGTGCCAAGTTATAAATAAAGTTTTACTAGGTCATGAACATCGAACGCCAAGGGTAACAAATAAGAAATATATTATATACTCGCAGACGTGATGTATAGGAGATAGGGTAGGAAATGTAGAGGTGTGAAGGAGATATAGAGGGGAAGAAATATGGGTAGAGAGAGAGAGAAATTGAAGTGTAAGGGAAATTGGAAGAGGGGAGTAGACGTGTAAGAAAGAAGAGAGAGAGAGAAAAATGGAGGGTAAAGGAAAATTGGAAAAAAAGAGGGAGAGAAAAGGTGCGAAAGCGAGAGAGAAATTGCAAAGGGATAGAGAGAAAGGGAGAGGAATACCTGAAGGTGTAAGAGAGAAATAGAATTCGAATGAGAAAGAGGAGATGGCAGAATTTACGATAGAAATATAGACGTGAGAAGATCCGAAGATAAAATGAAAAGGTATTGGAAATATTATGGAGTGAAAAATGAAGGGAGGGAGAGAGAGAGAGAGAGAGAGGGGGGGGAAGGAGATAGAGAAGATGGGAAAGAAAAATAATGAAGAGTTGGATAGAAAAGAAAACAGTACATCCATATTATCCCGCAACCTAGTGCTTACAAGGCAGACGCCCTACCCCTCAAGCTAACTACTTGTAGGCTGACTTTAAAGTTCTTTTGTACTTTCTTACTATACTTTTATATTCGAATGAAAGTCCATACTATATTTTTTAGTCGAACAGACTAGAATTAAAATGTTGCCCTGACTTTTTGTTTCAGTTTTGGGAAACGAACCGGTGGCAGTGCAAGGAGACCAAATGAGTGTTTCGTTCTGGAGCCCTCCGAGATGATAGTGGTAAGTTCCATCCTTTCTTGTAACTTACCTTTATGAAATACGAATAAATAGTTGTTTAATGAACTGTAAAAAACTGACTAATAAAATGGAACCTGTAGGGCCCCAAATGGCCCGAACCCAAAATTACATACCTTTGTTAAGCCGGGTCCACACATATGTTGGAAATGTCGTATAACAATACCGGACGGTAGGTATGTGTTTCTCAGGTTTTAAACGAGCCAAACGAACCGGTGGCAGTGCAAGGAGACCAAATGAGTGTTTCGTTCTGGAGCCCTCCGAGATGATAGTGGTAAGTTCCGTCCTTTCTTACAACTTACCTTTATGAAATATGAATAAATAGTTGTTTAATGAACTGTAAAAAACTGACTAATAAAATGGAACCTGTAGGGCCCCAAATGGCCCAATCGAACCCAAAATTACATACCTTCGTTAAGCCGGGTCCACACACATGTTGGAAATGTCGTATAACACTACCGGACGGTAAGGTATGTGTTTCTCAGGTTGTAAACGAACCTTTCTCAGGTTATAAACGAGCCTGAAGTTGCCTGAACCAATATCCCAATTGACTGTTTCTTTTATTTCTCCCTAGCTGTTTTCTTGTTTTTACGATTTTGCGACATACCAGTTTGGTGTAAAATTTATGTGTCTTTCTCAGGTTATAAACGAGCCTGAAGTTGCCAAAACCAATATCCCAATTGACTGTTTCTTTTATGTCTCCCTGGGTTCTTGTTTTTACGATTTTGCGACATACCAGCTTGGTGTAAAATTTATGTGCCCGTAGATAATTTTCTTCGTAAGATACTCACTCACTCGTATCTCTTTTCAGTTGTAAAAAGTTTTCATTTTATGGGTTTGAAAAATTGATGGATTTTTTTCCCCTTTTCTTGAAAGACATAAAATTTTCACATTTGTCAATTGATAATGGAAATGGTACACCTTGCAAATTAAGTAGTTCGGTCGTTAGGGCTCTGTGAAAGTATAAGAAGGGAATTTCCAAATTTTCAGGTGATGGATTTTTTTCCCCTTTTCTTGAAAGACATAAAATTTTCACATTTGTCAATTGATAATGGAAATGGTACACCTTGCAAATTAAGTATAGTTCGGTCGTTAGGGCTCTGTGAAAGTAAGAAGCCAATTTCCAAATTTTCAGGTTAATCAATGCGAATTTTGATCCCCAAAGGAAATTGTTAGTTCAGTAGACATTTGAAGCATGCTTCAGTGCAACATGCCTTAGGCCAGCCACTCACTATCAAGTAGACCTGACAGGTAAACCTGATCAGTCGTACCTGTCAGGTCTACCTGATAGTGTATGTGCTCATCAGGTAGACCTGACGGGCGGACCTTTTCAGCCCTGTCAGGTCTTCCTGTTAGTGAATGGCTGGCCTTAGTGTAATCGAACCTCAAGTCGCCTATAACCTTTGCCCTTATTATCCACGTTTCGTGTATTTTGACGAAGAAACTTATATGACGAGAGTTCACAGAAAAGGCAACAAGCAAACCCTGGGGGAACTTGTGTGTGTCGAAAATGAAGCAATTTTCCAACTTTCCTCTAATATTGTTTAATCCTTGTTTAGACTGCGGGGGTAAAGGGTAAATTGGGACCTCCTGCCTGATACGTACACACACGGTAGACGTCAAAATATGGCACTAATGGCGAATTTTGATCCCCAAAGGAAATTGTTAGTTCAGTAGACATTTGAAGCATGCTTCAGTGCAACATGCCTTAGGCCAGCCACTCACTGTCAAGTAGACCTGACAGGTAAACCTGATAGTGTGTGTGCTCATCAGGTAGACCTGACAGGCGGACCTTTTCAGCCCTGTCAGGTCTTCCTGATAGTGAGTGGCTGGCCTTAGTGTAATCGAACCCCATCAAGTCGCCTATAACCTTTGCCCTTATTATCCACGTTTCGTGTATTTTGACGAAGAAACTTATATGACAAGAGTTCACAGAAAAGGCAACCAGCAAACCCTGGGGGAACTTGTGTGTGTCGAAAATGAAGCAATTTTCCAACTTACCTCTAATCTCTAATATCAAGTCGCCTATAACCTTTGCCCTTATTATCCACGTTTCGTGTATTTTGACGAAGAAACTTATATGACAAGAGTTCACAGAAAAGGCAGCAAGCAAACCCTGGGGGAACTTGTGTGTGTCGAAAATGAAGCAATTTTCCAACTTACCTCTAAAATTCTTTAATCCTTGTTTAGACTGTGGGGGTAAAGGGTAACCCTTGTTTAGACTGCGAGCAAAAGGACTTCTCAGTCCTCTATGCTGGCAGTATAAACAACGTATATTCTATTCAATAACCCCTTTTAACCTTTGCAGAGGTTTTATTGCCATTATTTTGTTTCTGAGAATCTTCACCCACAAGAGAACCCACGTTAAATAAAACCAGAGAAAAAGTAAAGAGGCATCTAAAATAAAAGCTCATGGCAGAGCTGAGATAATGGTGGAAAGCGTCTATTCAAGGGTGAACTTCAACATAATGACTACTTTGATATAACCTATGTCACATTATTAACGTTTAGGGTGACTACTTTGATATAACCTATGTCACATTATTAACGTTCAGGATGACAAAGGGTAGAGCATTAGTTCGGATTTCATGTCTGAAGACGTCAAAATAATTAGCACGAAATTTTGACGCGACCTCAACCATTTTGACGTGACCCCTTTTAACCTTTGCAGAGGTTTTATTGCCATTATTTTGTTTCTGAGAATCTTCACCCACAAGAGAACCCACGTTAAATAAAACCAGACAAAGTAAAGAGGCATCTAAAATAAAAGCTCATGGCAGAGCTGAGATAATGGTGGAAAGCGTCTATTCAAGGGTGAAACTTCAACATAATGACTACTTTGATATAACCTATGTCACATTATTAAACGATTTCATGTCTGAAGACGTCAAAGTAATTAGCACGAAATTTTGACACGACCTAAACCACTTTGACGTGACCTACCCTAGTCAAACCATTTGAGGTCTTGCAGGTCAAATAATTAAAATTACCCATGTCACATTATTCACGTTTAGGATGACAAAAGGTCGAGAATTAGTTCGCATTTCAAGTCAAATTAACCAAAATTAGTCACATTGTGGGACCTCCTGCCTGATACGTACACACACGGTAGACGTCAAAATACGGCACTATAATTGTCGTCACCAGGACGTAAAAGCTATGGGTATGTTTTATAACTCCGAAGATTGTTGCGAAAAAGATCATATATGTATATTGTATACATATGTTTATTTGAAAACTCTCTCTACTTTCCCCTACACTACCTTCTCCCCTCTCTGCTTCCCCTCTGTCGGCACGTTTGAAAATTTGCGGTGACGAAATGTGGATGAGTGGAGCTTCCCCACAATGTTATCTTCCTGATGGAAATATGAAGTTATAGCATACGCGGCTGAAAAATTTGGCACTTTTTGACCAATAAAATCTTGGCACTTTGATTCGAACCACCAAACTCCAGATTTGTGAAGTCTACCGCGCTAACATCTACTAAGGCTAAGGTATGTAAAATTCAGTGAAAATTAAAACATATTGGAGGAAAATACAGATTTGTATAGTTGTATAGGATAGGGAAAGTAAAAGAGAAGAAAACACAGAGTAGCATGTAGCATGCTTCAGTATTAGTAGTAGCATACCTTTGGTATTAGTATAGTAGCATATCGTACCTTTGTACCTACCTATTACGGTAGAAGTACGTGAAAGTGTTAGCAATTATGCTCACAGGGAAATGCTCTCTTTCTCCGTCTTTCTCTAAGCCTATCATGCCTTCCTCTCTCTCCTCTGCTCCCTCTCCTGTCACCCTCACTCTCTCTCTCTCCTCCCTCTCCTTTCACCCTCTCTCTCTCCCCCTCCTCCCTCTGCTCTTACCTTTTTCAAGCCTTTCTTTTCCCTTCCTTCTCTAAGTCTCTCTCCTTCCCCTTCCTCTCTCTCATCCCCTTTAAGAAAGGGTGTGACCACTTTATTGCGAGGGCAGAGTGAGGAAAAAGAGTGCTGAAGGGGAGGAGGAGGAGGAGAGGAAAAGAGTTAAGGAAAAGAGGGAGAAAGAGAGAGAGACGAGAAAGGGAGGGAAAGAGAGAGGCGTAAGACCTGGGGGAAAAAGTGTTTGAGGGGAGTTTAGGAAAAGAGGGAGAAAGAGACGAGAAAGAGAGAGGCGTAAGACCTGGGGGGAAAAGTGTTTGAGGGGAAAATTAAAGAAAACAGGATTTATTTGGTGATGGAGGCGATAAAGAACAAAAATAATTAAGAGGGTCCCTCTCTCTCTCCCTCTCCCTCTCTCTCCCTCCCTCCTCCTTCTGCTTTCACCTTTTTCAAGCCTTTCTTTTCCATTCCTTCTCTAAGTCTCTCTCCTTCTCCTTCCCTTCTCTCATCCCCTCAAGAAAGGGTGTGACCACTTTATTGCGAGGGCAGAGTGAGGAAAAAGAGTGCTGAAAGGAGGGGGAGGAGGAGAGGAAGGGAGTTCGGGAAAAGAGGGAGAAAAAAAGGTGTAAAGGGAAGAAAAAGTGGAGGGAAAAAAATTAAAGAAAACAGGAAGTATTGGGTGATGGAGGCGATAAAGAACAAAAATAATCGAAAGTTTAAGAGGGAGAAACGAAGAGGAGGGAGAATCAGCGGGGAAAGGAGAATTGAATGGAGGAAAAGGGACGAAAAGAAAAGGAGAAAAGGAAAGATAAACAGAAAGTATTGGGTGAGGAAAATGGGAGGTTTATTGGATAGTGGGTATAAAAAAGAGGTAGGGAAATTCTTAGGGAGAGAGGAAAAGAGAAAGAGGGAAATTGGAGTGGAAGAAAAAGGGAGTTAAAATTCGGAGGGAAAAGACAAGGGAGGTAAATTTCAAGGTAGGTACCTATATCTTTATTGCCGCCCGCAGTGATTTATTACCTCGGCCTAGTACGGTAAAATCCCCGGCCCCGGTATACCTTACACGTTGTTTTTAATTTCTTCCTTAACATCACATTAGTTTAATGGAATTTTTCTCTCCTATTTTTTACCTCTTTTATTTTTCGCCCACCTATTTTTCCCCATTATAAAGCAAGGCGTGTGGGAATTAGAAAATTTCCCTTCTTCCCTTTTCCCACTTCCCTGATATTTATTTTACTCTTTGTTTTGGTCTTGGGTTTTTTGTTTTCTCTCCCTCTCATTTCTTTCTTCTATGGGCATTTTTCCGTCCCTCTCTCTATCTTTTTCATTCGCCTCTGCTGTCTGTGTGTTTCTCTTCCCTCTCTTTTTCTTTCATATTTCTCTCTCTCCCCTTATGCTCTGCCCTACTTTATTGTTCTTTTCATCTCTCTTTCTCGTTATTTTCCTCTTTGTCCCTTGCCTTCTCTCTCTCTCTCTCTCTCTCTCTCTCTCCCTCCTCGGCACACTCAAAGTTAGTTGACATGTTATTGGAGCTGAAGTCCAGAATACTCCAGAAGCATGTTCCAGATTCTCAGGTGGTGAAAGCTGAAATTTTGTAACACTAATAAAATTAATGCCAGGTAACACTTCCTTCGCTACGTGAGTTATTATTGTTGAGTGACAGAGAATGGTATTGGTCTTGCATGCGCCTGTCACGCTTTCCTGCAGGAAATGCCATCAATAATAATATGAGATGAGGTGAGACCAATTTTTTTTCCACCTTTTTTGAAGAATTTCATCTTTGCATCTCGAAGAAATTGAGCTTTGTAGGTACCTATTTGGAAGAATTTCATCTTTGAATGTCGAAGAATTTGAGCTTTGTATTTCGAAAAATTTGAGATCTTTGACAAATCCCGCGAGGAGCTCAAAGGACGGGGGTTCGAGTTCGAGTAGGGACGTAAAAAGAATCACTTCTAAATCAAAGTGGAACAAATTTCTACCCAATTTTACTGTTGGAAGTTTTTTTTTATGCTATAGGGCTGGAACATGGGACAGTCATTTTGTACACACTGTACACTTGGATTTACCTATTGTTTGAGGTATACATATTACATATATCTACTTATACTTATCTATCTACTTATACTTATGATATGGGTAGGTAGACATACGACATACCTACCCAATGTATTATTCCTACCATCATATGAGTAGATAGGTACATATAGGTACCTACTCGTATTATACCCAACCAAAGAGTAGAAAATTGAAAATGAGAAAACAGAGAAGAGAAAACAGAACAGAAAAGTAACTAGAACATGGAAGAAAACAGCAAAATCTGGGGTGTAAGAAGTGCATGGTTAAAGTTGGCTAAGAAGATCTTGGACCATAGCCTGATGTTTCCTTTTCAGGGATGATGAACCTAAATTTTACTAGGTGATGGGTGTCAGTACTTTTTTTGGCAGTTGCAACAACTTCTTTAACTTCCATCAACTTGGACTTCATCGATGAAATCAGATTCAGGTAGCTCTTCAGCAAAATCTGGGGTGTAAGAAGTGCATGGTTGAAGTTGGCTAAGAAGATCTTGGACCATAGCCTGATGTTTCCTTTTCAGGGATGACTGCCTTGGAGGTTATATATGGGCTGTTGTTTGAGACTTTTGGCATATAAATTTGTGAGGTATTACTCCTGGACGTAATCTGATTGGACCTTCTTTCATGATTTGGAATTTAACGTAGTTCTCCATATCCTGTTCCAGCTGAAACAATAGTAACAGAGACAATCAAGCTTTTATTAGGAAGACAGGATAGGAGAAAGTCAGCCTTTCCGAGAACGAACCTTAACCGTACTGGATAAAATACGCCCGGGGCGGGAATCGAACCCGCAACCTAGTGCTTACAAGACAGACGCCCTACCCTCCAAGCTAACTACTTGTATAGGCTGACTTTAAAGTTCTTGTACCTTCTTACTACTTGTATATTCGAATGAAAGTCCATACTATGGTTTTTAGTCAAACAGACTAGAATTAAAATGTTGCCCTGATTTTTTGTTCCAGTTTTGGGAAACGAACCGGTGGCAGTGCAAGGAGACCAAATGAGTGTTTCGTTCTGGAGCCCTCCGAGATGATAGTGGTAAGTTCCGTCCCTTCTTATAACTTACCTAACTTACCTTTATGAAATATGAATAAATAGTTGTTTAATGAACTGTAAAAAACTGACTAATTAAAATGGAACCTGTAGGGCCCCCAAATGGCCCAATCGAACCCAAAATTACATACCTTTGTTAAGCCGGGTCCACACACATGTTGGAAATGTCGTATAACACTACCGGACGGTAGGTATGTGTTTCTCAGGTATCGAGAAATTCGTGCTATAGTCCAGGAAGGGCTAGAGACAGTATGTCGAATTTTGAACCAGATTGAGTGTTTTCAAAGTGAGGGTAATTTTTCGGCTAGTGTTGTCTTCCACACCTGATCACCATCACAAACAAAATGCCCAACAAAGTAAACCTTATTTTGTTATCTTTCAAATAAAATAAATATCACTCTTTTATCTTGAAAATTGAACGTGTGGCATCATTTTAAAAACCGTCAGGTAACGCTGGGTCACCCTGTATTAACGTAAAGGATACCTAAATCATTTTTGGAACCCCGTAATTTTGCAGTCTGTTTCTTTTTGTCACACACTACGTCAGTTAAATCATGTCAGCTAAAAGGCAGGAAGATTAACTTTTACCTGATCACGATCAGGTATCACAAAGTTAATCACACCTTTAGACGACAAACATGACCTTTAGTACCTTCCTATCCACCATGAAAAAAGAACTTTTTTGTAACCAAGTCGATCAGAATTATTTGAAAAATAAACTGAAAGAGAAAGCGTTACGCTTGCTGAGTTAAACGATCCTTGTGTTTTCATTGTTTTGTGTCATTTGGCCCCCTCGCAGGAAGATTAACTTTTACCTGATCACGATCAGGTATCACAAAGTTAATCACACCTTTAGACGACAAACATGACCTTTAGTACCTTCTTATCCACCATGAAAAAAGAAGTTTTTTGTAACCAAGTCGATCAGAATTATTTGAAAAATAAAGTGAAAGAGAAAGCGTTACGCTTGCTGAGTTAAACGATTCTTGTGTTTTCATTGTGTTGTGTCATCTGGCCCCCTCAGCTCCTCTTCCTTTTCCCTCTCCCTCCCATCTCCCCATATTCGTGAGAGTTTAAAAGCCACAAAATTGTCATTAGGTCTTGACATGCAAGAGGGGGAAAGGAGAGAGGGAGAAATTCCTTCCCTACCTCCTTTTTCCCTCCCCTTTCTCAGGTTATAAACGAGCCTGAAGTTGCCAAAACCAATATCCCAATTGACTGTTTCTTTTATGTCTCCCTGGGTTCTTGTTTTTTACGATTTTGCGACATACCAGCTTGGTGTAAAATTTATGTGCCCGTAGATAATTTTCTTCGTAAGATACTCACTCACTCGTATCTCTTTTCAGTTGTAAAAAGTTTTCATTTTATGGGTTTGAAAAATTGATGGATTTTTTCCCCCTTTTCTTGTAAGACATAAAATTTTCACATTTGTCAATTGATAATGGAAATGGTACACCTTGCAAATTAAGTAGTTCGGTCTTTAGGGCTCTGTGAAAGTAAGAAGCGCCCCTCTCTTTCCATTTATCTCCCCTTTAATTCCTGGGGGAGTTGAGATTTTGCATTGTCATTACGTCAGAGATTATCCCTTTTATTATAAAAGCTCCCTTTCTTCCATTTTCATCCCTAATGTTCTTTTTTCTCTCCCTCCCTTTCTTTACATATATATCTTTTTTTTCCCATATGTCTCTTTTTCTGTGTCCCTCTTATTCCTCTCTCATTTACATTCTTGAAGTTCCCTTTCACTTATAGTAACATTGTTTTCCACTATTTTCTATATCTTTTTTGGCATCTCTTAGTTTCTGAAACAGGATGGTTTTTCCTCAAATGTCCCACCAGAATTCAAAGGTTCGATCCCCTCTCCTCTTTCCTTTATCACTCCCTCTCTGTTACGCACTTCCCCTGAGGCGGGGAGCATTTTCAATTTTCATGAATGGATAGAGATAGGAATGTTTCAGTTATCTATAAATGATGTTGGGTTCCCCGAGAACTCTGTTAAATTAAAAAGGAAAGTAAAAATATTTATACCTATAACTTCTTTTTTTTTTTCCTTAATATGTGTTTGGGGAAATATTTATACCTATAACTTAATATGTGTTTGGGGATCCCAATAGGGGACTCAGTTTTGTAAACATCAACTTTCTTTGTGAATTTTGTGCAATTCTAGATAAGGAAGCTATTCCAATGAAATGTTTATCTCTTTGTGTAAAAGTGCACCTCAATTTCACACTTAAGTTATCATTTTCAAATTCTTTCGATTACTGATTTGTGCTTAACGTGAGATTTTGTCTTTATTGCGAAGCTTTTGGTGACGTGTTTGTGCGTTTATTGATAAACCCTTCAAACCTATAGTGATTTTTAACTGTGAACATTTTCATACTATTCATAAGAAAAGCGAAAAGATATGCCTGAAAAGTGAAAATAAATAAATAGAAAAGTTATCTATGGAAATAAATAAAAACAAAATAAATAATACCATTGTAGTAGTAACATTGACATATAAATTTATATCCGTGAAACTAAATAAGGTGGAACAGAAATTTACTCTCGTCTCTATTTCCCTCCTCCTCCCCTACCTCCCATTTTTCCTTCCCCTGTATAGAAAATCATTTGGACCATTTATTTCGAAAAAAGAAATCCCTCCTATTTTGTTTCCTCCAAGTCGAAAATATAAAGAAATACGTCAGGCTCCCCATTTGAACAATAGTCGGTATTAGGTACACCCCATTTTTTTCCAGTTTATCTCTTTGTGTAAAAGTGCACCTCAATTTCACACCTAAGTTATCATTTTCAAATTCTTTAGATTACTGATTTGTGCTTAACGTGAGATTTTGTCTTGATTGCGAAGGTTTTGGTGACGTGTGTTTGTGCGTTTGTTGATAAACCTTTCAAACATTGTGATTTTTAACTGTGAACATTTTCATACTATTCATAAGAAAAGCGAAAAGATATGGCTGATAAGTGAAAATAAATAAATAGAAAAGTTATCTATGAAAATAAATAAAAACAAAATAAATGATACCATTGTAGTAACATTGACATATAAATTTATATCCGTGAAACTAAATAAGGTGGAACAGAAATTTACTCTCGTCTCTATTTCCCTCCTCCTCCCCTACCTCCCATTTTTCCTTCCCCTGTATAGAAAATCATTTGGACCATTTATTTCGAAAAAAGAAATCCCTCCTAGTTTGTTTCCCCCAAGTCGAAAATATAAAGAAATACGTCAGGCTCCCCATTTGAACAATAGTCGGTATTAGGTACACCCCATTTTTTCCGAATTGGCATTCCATTTTTCGGTCTTATTTAACTTACTGGAAAAACGACTCGTATGTGGAAAATAATGGGCGTAGAGGTATTTTTTGCTTCATATCTTTTTTATGTGAATGTGATTTTTCTCTATCGATATAGTTAGGGACTCGTATGTGGAAAATAATGGGCGTTAAAGGTATTTTTTGCTTCATATCTTTTTTATGTGAATGTGATTTTTCTCTATCGATATAGGTACCTATATTGAATTTTTATTTCATTTCATTTTACTGACAGGGCGTGTTTTAGGTGTTAGCATATTTTTCTTTGGGAGGTTAAGATTATTCTTAAAAGTAGCTTTTAAATAAAAATTAATAGAACTGAAATATCCGTCGACATTTTCTAGCCTCTTTTGAATTTCATTTCATTTTACTGACAGGGCATGTTTTAGGTGTTGGCATATTTTTCTTTATGAGGTTAAGATTATTTTTAAAAGTAGCTTTTAAAATAAAAATTAATAGAAGTGAAGGAATTCGAATTAAGGAGCGCGGTAGCGCTCCGCCCCGCTAAGTCAAAAAAGTTTGACCGCGCTATTCAATATAGGTATGAAGTTAAAAAGCCAGGTATGATATAAGCAAGTAAAATGCTGTCTCTTAACTATCAAATGAACAAAATTAGGCACAGTTCAGTACTGCTAAACTAGTGGAAAAACAACAACACCACTAATAACACATCAACCACCAACAACAATCTCGTCTGTTGCACCAGTGTTTCACTGTTTCAACTACTCCTGGTGACTCCTCAGTCCTGGCCTGAATATTTTTCCACCAGTCAAATCCTCATCCCACATCCATACATAACAAACAATGGCGTTACAATTTTCTATACAATATACAAATATACCTCAACAATAATACAAATATACCTCAACAATAATACCTACAATATATTCTATACAAATATACCTCAACAATAATACCTACCATATATTCCATATATCCAACGGAAAGTACAAATAATACCCATCATATATCCAACAAATATACCTATGGAAAATAATACAGTTAGGTCAATAATAACCCAGTTCTTGGAATGGGGAAAAAATCCTGGCAAAAAAGTAATAAATGTTGAAACCCCATTGAATGGAATTGAATTACATACCTGTCCTGTTCCGGTGTATAGGGATTTCTATACCGTTTGTTACCTACAGTCTACACTTCCATATTCATACAGGCTACAGTTAGGTACACTGTAGAAGTAGGACAGATTCGGAAAAGAGCATCCACGAGACCCTCATAGGAGGCCCAATATGAGACTCCAAAAGTATTGAGCACAGCTTGTTTGTGAGGGGGGGGGGAAGTAAAAGTGAGAAAAATTCTACCTATTTTCTTGGAAAATTTGTCTTATCCATCAGTCTCCTAACTTTTGATAAAAGTTCAACATAAGTTTTCTCAGAAGTCTCATCCAAGTCTTATTCAAGGTGTTAGAACAACTTGTTTGCATTAAATTACACAAAAACTAGCTAATTCGCCTAGAATTCTGATGAATTGGGATTAGAGATAGAGAGTTGACTATAGTTGAGCCTGTTGCTGCGCTCGCCTTGCACGCGGGAGACCCGGGTTCGATTTCCGGCGGGGTCAAGAAATTTGTATCATGCAAATGATAGATTCCGTGACTGGCTGTTGCGGTGCCCACTCAGCCTCGTGAGGAAAATGAGTAGCTATGACATATAAATGCGCATAGCGACCGGTGCCAGCATGGTAGGTAAACATTGGATTTTAGGATTATTGAGATATTGGGAAAATACTACAATGCTGCAGTGAGCACCAAAGTTGTGACATAATAACACAAAGAAACTGCATTTACATTACATTTTACATTTACATTTACCTAGTTCTTCAGAATTTCAAATATTTCTCGAGTTTTAAAAATAAATAGACTCTTCAGTGGGAGGTAACCACTAAGCGAGGTTAACGCCGGAGGCGTTCTCTACCACCTAACCCTTAGAGCTCCATTATTATGTGGTCAAATTCTCAAATAAATGAGGATAAAATTCCATACCTCGGCTTGAATCGAACCCATGCCCTCCTGTTTACCAGGCGAGCGTCTTGACCACTACGCCACCGAGTTATTTTTTTGTGGGTTTTTTAAACACCCTGTAGGTCTGTATAGCCATCAAGAGACCCTCTGTGTCTATGTGTGTGGTCCAAACTTATATTACCTTTACCTACCTACTCTCCACTAATATTCCTATGCCGTGGCTCAACGTTTCAATCACATAGTCTTGTGCCCTACAGTATGTTTGCAATGAAATGTGTATGGCCAGTACACGGATTGGATGAATTCAAGAATCTCTTTTTCTCTTTAACTTTATTTTTATTCCTAAAGACCACCCAGTATATGTACAAGTCCAAGATATTTTCAAAGTCCGAAGCAAAGTATGCGGGGCTACACATGTACACAACATATATTAACCTAAAGACCACCCAGTATATGTACAAGTCCAAGATATTTTCAAAGTCCGAAGCAAAGTATGCGGGGCTACACATGTACACAACATATTAAATACAAGTCAACATAGCACAGGTATAACATACAAGTCAACATAGCATATAACATAAGAGATATTTATTTAATAACTTAATCTCTCTCTTAATCCGAACAAATATGCCTGCACAACCTATGGTCCTATAGATATATTATAGCATTATTAGCTATCTCGATACGACTCGAGACTTAAGCAGAAAATAATAATCTGCAGAAAAAGAAATATCTGCCTAATCTTGAGCAACAAAATAAAAATAAATAAATATACCTACCTACGTATAAAAAACTTGTGTACAGATAAAAAAAAAAAAAAGCTCTGAGTTGTGTGTACATAATTATACCTATCTATGTACCTAGGTTTGTTGATATAAAGAAATAAAAAGAAGATAACCATAATAATAAAAGGTCCTTTGGGGCAAAAAACGGGCAGGTTTGTCTTCATCTAACAAAGATAACGACCAACGCCGACAACGTTTGGTCCAGAAAAAGGCAAAGGTTGATGGGACTCAATCCGTTGACTCCCAGAGGAATAAAGTACTTTGCTCATGCTGCAAAGAGTGTAAAGCTTTAAAGAGTGAAGAGTGTAAGGATGAATAATAAGTGTGGTTAACTTACCACTGTAGAGTTCTTGTTGGCTGCTGTATTGGGACACTCGGGATCCTGAGGGTTCAGGCAGGGTTTGAACTGGTAGCCGGAATTGATACCCGCCTGTTAACAGAGAACAGAATGGTTTAGTAGAGGATCTCTCTGACAAACAAGGTAGAAATACAATATATATGATAATGAGAGACCTTACAAAGATCTTACACCCATATTTATGAACAAATTGCTGGCTCTTAAGTTCGAGCTAAGCATAGTCTCAAGGAATTTGAGTGGTCAATTTTGACTTGAGACTGATCTAAGAACGATCATTCTTGTTCATAAATACGAGTGTTAGAAGACGTCGTGCATCAGAAGTGGAATGGTTCCCAAGTTCTTAAGGTAGGATCACACGATAAAGCAGAGTGACATAAAGTCTGGCAATTTTCTATGGCACAAAGCAAAAATTTGACGTCAAAAGTCTATGGTCAATGGCCATGCTAAAGAAGGCCGATCGCACGGTATAGAAGAGAAAGCTGCCAGATTATGTGTTGCTCTGCCATATCCTGTGATCTTACCCCCTTATAAGCCAGGCAGAATTATAGGACAACACAACCTTTTTGAAATCAGCACAATTTTTGGTTGTTGTTAAAAATACAATTGCTTCTTTTTAACTTTGTGACAAGACATTTTAAACAAACACCTTCGAGTGGCCTAGAGCAGTGTTTCTTAATTAGTTTGGCCCGCGGAACCCTTTTCAAAAGGTGAACATCTTTGCGGAACCCTGAACTTTCAAGATTGCACCCCCCACCCCCACAGTTCCCTCTATCAAACGACAAAACCTCTAAAAAAAATTTCTCTCCCCCCTTACAAACCTTTTAAAAAAAAAAAAAAAAAAAAAAAAAATACAATTGTTAAAAATACAATTTATTGCTTCTTTTTAACTTTGTGACAAGACATTTTAAACAAACACCTTCGAGTGGCCTAGAGGACGCGTTTCGTTCTAATTGGAACTCATCAGCTAAACATAATTATTATGTAGTTCTCAGGACTTTGTGAAGACTACTTACTCGTTTCATGTGGTCTTGTAAAAAGTATATTGTACAATGGTCAATTTCTAATCTAAATCATATAAAATTCAAAATAATTATTCTTTATGACATTATAATACAATGAACGAATATGAACCAAGAATACTTACGCGTTTCATATGGTCTTGTAGCATAGCAAACGGAAAGGCAGAAGTAGGAGGGATCAGGTTCATCATGTTTTGTACTAAGGTTTGTGGATTCTAAGAATACTTACTCGTTTCATATGGTCTTGTAGCATAGCAAACGGAAAGGCAGAAGTTGGAGGGATCAGGTTCATCATGTTTTGTACTAAGGTTTGTGGATTCAAGCTGGTCCACTTTATGTTGTCTTGTAGGTGACTGGAAAACAGAACGGAACACAGAAAATTACAAAATGTCCAAATAATATATAAGTAACAAACAAAGCTACAAAAATAACAACCAAGATTAGAAAACGAAGAACCAAACTTAGAAAATGAAGAACCGAACTAACAAAGAGACTAAAAAAAGTATCTACCTATTCTGATAAAACGGGAAACGAGAGAGAAAAAAAGCCTGTTCTTTTTCTTTTTGCTGATCTGAAATTCTACTAATCAAAATGAGGCAATGAGATCCATTCTATTGCTGAGCTTGATAGCAGTGACATCGACTTGGAATTTAACACGAAAACAAATGAATTTGTAATGTAAATGCAGTTTCTTTGTGTTATTATGTCACAACTTTGGTGCTCACTGCAGCATTGTAGGATTTTCCCAATATCTCAATAATCCTAAAATCCAATGTTTACCTAATATTAAGTATATTTTATGTTTTGTTAATATGTATTGTATATTGTACTACACAGGTAAACTGTTTTATGTGCAATCAAAATAAATAAATGTTTCAGTTAATGGCACAGGGCGAGTTTTGGCTTAATGATTCTCTGGTCCCGAAGCTTGAGAATTAAAGAGTTCATTTTGTCAACTGAAGATTTCCATTTTAATTTTTTCAACTAAATTACTTTTTTTTTTCAAGAGTCATTATGTAGAAATTTGAAAAGATTTAATGGCTAAGCTTTTTTTCCCTTTTATTTAGGTTTTAAATGTAATTTTAAGATTTTTAACAATAGGAACTAACTAAGTACTACTAAATGAAATTTTGGCAATAAGAATGAAAGAATGAGAGAGGTTGTTGAAGAATTAATGAGCAATTTCAATTCACAAGAAGCAAGAAGTTACAACCTCGATAAAGAGGGTAAAAGATGTTTTTAACCCCTCTTATTATAATTTTCCTTATCATATAGGAAGGGAAGTAATGTATTTTGGACGTACCTACCTAACTTTTTTCTGGACATTTTATAGTTTAAATCAATTGAAATAATAAATCATTTAAATCAAATTTATCAAAAAATTCAGGAGATATTACCCCTTGTCCGGCAGTGCAATAGTCCTAAACAAAAATGGACGCGACACACAAGGGATCAAGAAGAGACCGAACCTTAATACATAATGCATTGAGATCGTAACGACTAAAGGGGGATCTCTAACAACCTGAACCACCCTGTACATATCTATCTACCTTGGTCGCATAACCCCACAGCGCCACAGACGTATTAAGGTGACACGCAGTGGACCCCCCGTATATTCTATATAGATAAATATATACCTATCTATATGAATAAATATATACGCTTATATTCATATCCTCAACCATCATGGTAAGTACAACAGACTGTACAGGGTGTTTAATAAAGTTGCCACCCCTGAAAAATCGAGAACCGTTTGAAGTTCGGAAAAATCGTAAACCACGTATTGCTTTATTTTCTAGGATCTAGGGGTTCTAGGGGAACTTATTTTTAAGGGGACCTCAATTTTTCAGGCACTATCAGGGGCGGCCCTAAGGGGGTCAACTTGAAAATCTTAAATAATAACCCAGTACTTGTGATACATATCAAAAGTCTTAAAGTTTCCCCCTTATAAAGAACATTGTGTTTTAGTCCTTCAGAATTTCAAGTCAGCTCCCATGGCGTAGTGGTCACTGCACTCGCCTTGCACGCAGGAGACCCGGGTTCAATTCCCGGCGGGGTCAAGAATGAATGAATGAAAGTTTTTATTGTTTATTTATACAACAAATATACAATGATACAAGTAATTTCTTGACCCCGCCGGGAATCGAACCCGGGTCTCCCGCGTGCAAGGCGAGCGCAGTGACCACTACGCCATGGGAGCTGACTAAAACAAATGAATTTAAATATTGCAAATAGTGCATTATGTATTTTACATATGTAGTTCCTTAACCCTAGCAGATTCGTATAAGCTCAACTCAACTTTTAGGGCAGTATGTCTCTGCACCTAAGCTTTAGAGTGGGCTTTTTGCGTACGAACCTCGAATGCAGATCTGTGTCGAATCCATCATCAATAGTTATATGGGGACATTCTACGGGATGGGCAATTGGGCATGCTATACAAGAGGCAACTTGGTACTTTATATAATAATGTATAATGTTTTATTGACGGGACGAACCCAGTATACATATTTGAACAATATACACAATACACAAAGAAGACATAAATATAAATTTTAAAATTGAAAAATACAAGAGAAAATACAGAGTTACATACCTAATAAACATATAAAAAAAGGACTAGAATTGAAAGCTTAGGTACTATTAGCTACCCGCATCATACGGTTAATAGGAGCAAAATATAAATCAGCTTTCTAGGTGTTGTGGTTCTCGAGATAGAGCGATCAGTGTGTGAAATGTGAATGAGTGAATGGATCTTGTTCTTATAATATAAAAGATTTCTATTACGGTTAATAGGAGCAAAATATAAATAATGTCTATTACGGTTAATAGGAGCAAAATATAAATAATTTCTATCAAAATATAAATAATTTCTATTGCAAAATATAAATAATTTCTATTAGGAACTTACGGTATAGGAACATTAAAGTCAGGTCCTAGGAGTTTAGAACCTTCCCAGAAACAATCTAAGGGAGTGATTATGGTACAGGGGATTACATTGTCAAATATCTGAAATCAAAGTGTAAATCAAGATGGGAATTAGACAATTAGTTTTGGACAAAAAGAGAAAGAGTTTACATGGAGCGATTTCTGTCGCCTATAGTGGCAATCATTTCATTACATTGCCCTGTAACGTCTTAGAAAAAACGCACGGACCTTTTGCATGTTACTGGCACGGCCATCCAGGCCGCTCTTTTCTGGATAGTCAAGATATGTATGAGAGATAAGGAAATAGGAATTTTGCAATTTTCCTTGATTTTTATGATTTTCTTTTTTTTTTTTTTAAACTTCTTTTTCAATATTTGACCAAAATAAGTGTGATAGATAGAGGTGGCTTTTACTTACTTGATCTATAAAGTGCATATCGAAACTAGGAAAACTAGGTTTAGCGCATAAGTCTTTCAGTCTCCATGGTCTGAAATCAGAAAAACAATAGAGAAACACATGAAAAATTGTCGGTAGCTAAGGTTCGTTCTCGGAACGGCTGGCTGTTTTCTATCCTGTCTTCCTTCTCTCTGTGATTTCAGGACGTCTATCAAACCTCTACGAAAATAATATCTAAAATAGGAGATCGGAAGAGCGTCGTGTAG
>NW_007377635.1:4115-10082 GCF_000475195.1 Diaphorina citri | reverse complement strand
TCAATCCGTGGGACTCAATCCGTGGGATTCAATCCGTGGGACTCAATCCGTGGGACTCAATCCGTGGGACTCAATCCGTGGGATTCAATCCGTGGGACTCAATCCGTGGGATTCAATCCGTTGACTCCCAGAGGAATAAAGTACTTTGCTCATGCTGCAAAGAGTGTAAAGCTTTAAAGAGTGAAGAGTGTAAGGATGAATAATAAGTGTGGTTAACTTACCACTGTAGAGTTCTTGTTGGCTGCTGTATTGGGACACTCGGGATCCTGAGGGTTCAGGCAGGGTTTGAACTGGTAGCCGGAATTGATACCCGCCTGTTAACAGAGAACAGAATGGTTTAGTAGAGGATCTCTCTGACAAACAAGGTAGAAATACAATATATATGATAATGAGAGACCTTACAAAGATCTTACACCCATATTTATGAACAAATTGCTGGCTCTTAAGTTCGAGCTAAGCATAGTCTCAAGGAATTTGAGTGGTCAATTTTGACTTGAGACTGATCTAAGAACGATCATTCTTGTTCATAAATACGAGTGTTAGAAGACGTCGTGCATCAGAAGTGGAATGGTTCCCAAGTTCTTAAGGTAGGATCACACGATAAAGCAGAGTGACATAAAGTCTGGCAATTTTCTATGGCACAAAGCAAAAATTTGACGTCAAAAGTCTATGGTCAATGGCCATGCTAAAGAAGGCCGATCGCACGGTATAGAAGAGAAAGCTGCCAGATTATGTGTTGCTCTGCCATATCCTGTGATCTTACCGAGCACGAACATTATCCCATCAGGATAAAATCCGTCCCGGGCGGGAATCGAACCCGCGGCCTAGCGCTTACAAGGCAGACGCGCTACCCTCCTAGCTCCCTAGGCTGTAAAAATCTTCTTGATTTTTATTTTGAGTTAATTGCGGAGATGAAGACAAACCCTTAGACCCAACACACCCACGCGACTGTAAGACTGAAGAGTATACAAGTTACAAAGAAAAGTAATTTCTTTCCTCTTCATAATAGACCTACTCGGATATGTCTTTATTTTTAATTCTTTTTGTTCATCTTCTTCTTTATATTTTTTCCTAGTTGGATCTCTTCTTCTCTAAAAATAAAACAATAGGGTAGGGTGGGGTAAATTTTGGGTACCACTGGATCTTGGTACCATTTTTATGTGAACATCAACGTAATTCAATTTACAATAATATTTTAATGTTAATTGAAAGAAGAAAAAAAAATATAATAGGTACGTAAATCTCGTCATAAATGCCGCCGTTCACTGATGAAATTTTATTACTTAATTTGGACTCGAACCACCAACCTCCGGATTCCAGATCCGAAGTAGAGTGGTAGCCTACACATTTCTCCATAAAAAAAGACCAAAATTTAATCCCAATTTCAATTCATTCATATATTTTTTTTTTTTATATATATTGTATATTTAATTCACTTTAACTATTCTTTAACCCCCCACAAAGAGGTTTCCATCTGGATCAAATTTACCCCAGTCTGCCCTACTATATATAAGCGTTTTCTATTCTTGAATTTCTTTTGTTCTTTTTCTTTACAAGGTATTTCACACTTTAAGATTTATATTTATGTCTTTATTACCCAGGTTCTAGTTCGGTTAACTCTCAATAGGTACTGTATAATTATAAAAGAAATGTTGTATATATAATGTTGTATATAAAAGAAACAAAGTGAAAAACCTTGAAAACGAGTTTACTAAAGATATTGTATGGTATTTTACTAGAATTTAGGTGATGGAGGCCGGGCTGTGTTGTCAGTTTTGGGTATTTTCGATTTTGAATAGAGGCCATGTTGCCAGCTTTCCGAATCATGTGCTTCATTAAGTGAAGTTCTTACTGGGTTAAGGGCTTCAAAAATCGAGATTTACGGATTTTTATTCCTTTTCTGCCTACGACTTCAAGTTTTACCTCTTTATAGAACGTCAGATTCGAATCGGATTTTTGAACTTTTGACCTCAGAATCGGATTTTTCCCAACATTTCACGTAGGAATTTACCATCCCTTCAAATTCCCTTCCCCCCCCCCACCACCAAACTTTTGAACCCCCAATAGACTCTAGGGACCTCAAGTGTTTCGGCACAAAAACTGAGCATGGAAAATTGAGGAGCTGGGTGCAAAAAGGGCAATAAATGAAAATCATCAAACTGAGATATTTAACTTTAAAGTTTTCAATTTTTCATCAAAATCCTTGAAAAGTATGTTTACAAAAAACGCTGTAACTCATCGAAAAAAAAGTTATCACTGCAGTTCAAACGCTGGAAGATAGAGCGCACCACGTTCTATTCAAAAAACCGTTTTACGCAAAAAGGGCAAAAAATCCATAATAATTATGATTTCCCTTTTTGCACCCAGCTCCTCAATGGAGGAGTTGCAAGTGGGTAAAAATTATAAATAAAAGGTCGATTCCTACGTAAAAAGTTGTGAAAAATTCGAATCTGAGGTCAAAACTCCAAAAAAGTAACTTTAAAAGGTCGAAAATTCAATTTTTAATTGCCGTTCCAATGACAAAGTTCAAAGAGTTGTGACGTCAGACTTAACATCAAAATGCGCAGAAACGCTTGCGCACAAACAAACGAAGCGGGAGTCATGAATTATGACGTCATCAAACTTCACGATTTACCTGTATTTTTTAAATCGATTAATCTCGGTATCTAGAAGTCTTAGAAGAAAAAGAAAAATTCCGCTGGTCCTCATTTTTCCTGCTCTATGACTTTGAAACATCACCCAAATAAGCGCAACTGATCTATTATGATTACCATTTGATGTAATGATCTTATGATTACTCCCCTAATCCCTGAAATCCCCTAGCCCTTGTAGAATTAATTCTAGATTAACTTGACCATAAAACATCACCATTTATGTTGCAGGCAAAAAAAACCTTTGTAGAATTGATTCTAGATTAACTTGATCATAAAAAATCTCCTTTTATGTTGCAGGCAAAAAGTCTTGGTACGAGGAATACAAGCGACTAGACTATCACACGCCCATAGTAGAGACTGAAGTTCTAACGCAACACACTCATCAGGTGTTGCATGTTAGCTTCTCACATAATGGCCGCTACTTTGCTACCTGCTCCAAAGATGGATACATTCTGGTAATACATTCGTCCTGAACCATTGTGAGGACTTGTGCTTATTATTTTAAGGCATAGAGAACCCTTTAAAGATACTCGATATCTAAGTAATAATAGTGCTTATGATACTGCTCGCGTAGGACTGAAGTCCCTTTATTCCACCAGTAGGCTACCACTATTACTGTGGCCCAATTTTCCATTGTATTTTGTACAGGTTTCAGGTTTAAACAAGAGAACTTTGCGCAAATATAGCAAATCTGTCAGAACCGCGATCTGTTATCTGAAATTTTGCTCACATATCGCGATCTGTCGAAAGACCAAGTTGGGAGACATGTTCTAGCGTTATCTTCCCTGCATGATTATTATTAGGTTGTTCTCATGTTAGTTAATATTGAATATTGCACAATGTCATTCTCTACTGTACATTTCATTGTGCATCCGAACCGAAATATTTATGATGCACTTGTCACGACATTAATTAAAATTTTGGCAGAGGTTCAATGAAATATTATTTGTTAATATTAATAATCGTTATCATCGAAATTCCATCATTGAGTAGAACATAATAAGGTGGTATTAGAATCTTGTCATTCATATTATAAATAGCCCTAAGCCCAAGACAAAATAATTTTGTTTTGTACGCTCATCCCATAATGCTGGGTTGAGTTTTTGGCAGACAAAAAGGTCCCTAAGACACTGTACCTATTTATACCCAACCCAATAGAAGAAATTCATTTTAAGCCTAACGTAGTGAAGGTGATATCAGGCATTTGCCATGATACTATTTCGGTAAAATACCTCAAAATGGCTATTTGTTTTTCGATCATTTACCAGCCTGATTAGGGCCGGGAAAAGTCAGCACGGGATTGCTCAGATGGGTCACCTATCCATATACCGAGCACATGCTAGGTTGCTTAATTTAAGTGATTCATTAGGAAGTGCATTCAACGTGCTATCGCTGCTAGATTTATTTTTATTATTTTACTAGTGGTTGACTCGTCCTTTGTACGGAATCAATGCGGCGTAAGCGGCATAACTTGAAGCGCCGCCATTTTGAATCAGGATTTATTTATTGTTTTATTTTTGTTGAAAGGTGTGGACGAGCAGCTATCCATCCAAAGTGAAATACTCGCACGACATGAAGACATTCTCGTGGAAGTACACGCAGTACTCCCAGTTCAATGAGTCCGATACGTTGCTACTGGTGTCTGGGGTGCACTTTGGTACTCCACAATCTACTAGTGGGGAGATAGCTGTGTTTTCGTTGCAAGGTAAAAAAGATTTGAAAATGCGAACCAAAAATTTACGACGGGACGTAAACTTGTGCGACTGTCCGTGAGTTGCGAGCTATCGGTAGTCAAACCTCATAGAACAAGGAATCTAATTGTTATTGTTTCTCTCTGTAAATAAGCCCTATTCGATTATGTGACTTTTTTATAGTCAACGTGGCTGAACCAATGAGATTCCGCTTTGGACTTCCACACTATGTCCACTGTCCACACTTGCTCTACAAAGCAGAATCTCACAATCTCATGGGTTCAGCCATGTTGACTATTAAAAAAGTCACATAATCAAATACGGCTTAACCTTCAATAAAATACCTCATGAAAATAATTTATTTTCCCTCTCGTTCATATCGCAGACGGTTTCAACCTCCAGTGTCGCGTCGTGAACAAACCGTACGACATATTCGGTACGTGGTATAGCGAAGAGCATTTACTGTCCGGTGATCTACAGTGGTTGGCTCAGCTGGTGAGCTCGTCGGGACTGTGGCTCAACAAGGCTTACCAGGACATCACTTCGGAACATACGCCCATCATGGTACAACTGTTCCGGTTCTACAATGTGAACGCGTCGACCATACGAAGTGTAAGTCCTGCACTTCGTACCAATGATAAGGCTAATTTCTTCTCCCTTTCTTTCTTTTCTTCTTCATTTCATAATAATAAGAGTAACAAAATTTTGTATAGGCTTAACCCAACTTTTAGAGTTGTTTGATCCTACACACAATAATAAACTTCAATCCATCAAATAAAAGAATAATAAAAAACATCAATATACAAAGAGGACAGATTGAGTTGAGCCAGCAGGAAGATTCCAAATTTCTAGGATTATACATAGACGAGAAACTAAATTTTAAAAAACACATAGAACTTACCGTCAAAAAACTAAATTCATATACATTTGCTCTCAAAACAATAAAAAATCATGTAGGTGAAAAAGCAGCAATAACAGCTTACTATGCCTATATCTATTCTAATATGACATATGGGGTAATATTCTGGGGAAATAGTACTGATTTAGACAGAATGTTTAAAGCTCAAAAAGCATCAATAAGAGCTATATTTGGAATGTGTCCAAGAGAAACATGTGTGGAAGTGTTTAAAAGTAAAAAATTGCTTACCTTACCCAGCATATACATTCTAGAAGTGATAATATTTGTGAACAAATACTACAATGAATTTTTTCAACAGTTAGAAAGAGAACATCAAATATCAACAAGAGAAATAAAAATGAAGATTTTAAAAACAATGAATACAAAATACAAATACATACAAAGAAGCCCAACTAATAATATGATCACAATATATAATAAGTACTTGCAGATGACGAAAAATACCAATATAAATGAATTTAATATGAAAAGAATACTAAGAGATTTTTTGATAGAAAATGCCTTCTATAGCATCAAGGATTTCCTTGACTTTAAAAAATCAATTGAATAGGAGACAAGGAAAGTAAAACCTTCAATAACTTATTGTTACTTTTTTGTTAATAGTATTAAGTATATTTTATGTTTTGTTAATATGTATTGTATATTGTACTACACAGGTAAACTGTTTTATGTGCAATCAAAATAAATAAATAAATAAATAAAT
>NW_007377635.1:0-3620 GCF_000475195.1 Diaphorina citri | reverse complement strand
AAAAAAAAAAAAAAAAAAAAAACCTGCTTTGGCACTAAAAACAGACCATCGAAAAGTTCACCCGATTACATTACTTTTCTTCCTATATGAGTATAGAATAAGGAAAGTAAAAACACCTAGGGGCATCGTGTGAAACAGTCTTCAGGTCTTCGGCCCAAGTTAATGTCTCTATTAGAAGCTAGAATGAAGGTATGCGCCTCAAAACACTGATCTTAACCCGACTGAATAGAGATATCAACTCTCCAGGTATCTCAATTTCTCAATACAGTGGTTCACAATCTTAGCCTTTCCCTCTAGAGATGGAATTAGAATTACATTGAATTTTAACTAATGAAATCAAAACAAACGCGAATTCTGCTTTAGATTTATCTCATCTGAGTTTTTCAGATTTGCAGGAGTGTTTTCCCCACTGTTGAGCGATAAATAGGTAAATTTATTTTGATGAAATTGGGACAAAAAAGATGAGTTTTGGGGTCTTTGGTAAACCACAAGGAGGCCTTTTCCCACCTTTTTTCATTAGATATTTTTAGAGTAAACGTTTACCAAAACATGCCTTAAGGTTCTTTGGAATCACTAGTGAGTAAACGTTTACCAAAACATGCCTTAAGGTTCTTTGGAATCACTAGTTAACTTGTACATTGGGGGAGAACTTTTCCCGGAAAAGGTCTATTTTTTGGAGAGGAATTTTGGTTTTTGGTTTTCTTTCTGCTTCTCTGTTCATAGTTAGGTTCATCGTATGATCTTACTCCTGAGTCCCAATACCTCCTTATAGCCAGGTACAGTTCTGGCTTGGATATCTCAATTTCTCCTCAACTCAGTGAGAATTAGATATACCACGTTACTCACTAGTGGCGAACCGAAAAGGACGTCAAAATCAAAAGTTTTTTTTTGTTTTGTTTTTTTTAAGAGGTTTATGACAGAGTAACTGCTAAAATCTTATCGTCCCGAAATCGAAGAGAGAACGAAGACAGGATAGGAGAAAGCCAGCCGTTCCGAGCACGAACATTATCCCATCAGGATAAAATCCGTCCCGGGCGGGAATCGAACCCGCGGCCTAGCGCTTACAAGGCAGACGCGCTACCCTCCTAGCTCCCTAGGCTGTAAAAATCTTCTTGATTTTTATTTTGAGTTAATTGCGGAGATGAAGACAAACCCTTAGACCCAACACACCCACGCGACTGTAAGACTGAAGAGTATACAAGTTACAAAGAAAAGTAATTTCTTTCCTCTTCATAATAGACCTACTCGGATATGTCTTTATTTTTAATTCTTTTTGTTCATCTTCTTCTTTATATTTTTTCCTAGTTGGATCTCTTCTTCTCTAAAAATAAAACAATAGGGTAGGGTGGGGTAAATTTTGGGTACCACTGGATCTTGGTACCATTTTTATGTGAACATCAACGTAATTCAATTTACAATAATATTTTAATGTTAATTGAAAGAAGAAAAAAAAATATAATAGGTACGTAAATCTCGTCATAAATGCCGCCGTTCACTGATGAAATTTTATTACTTAATTTGGACTCGAACCACCAACCTCCGGATTCCAGATCCGAAGTAGAGTGGTAGCCTACACATTTCTCCATAAAAAAAGACCAAAATTTAATCCCAATTTCAATTCATTCATATATTTTTTTTTTTTATATATATTGTATATTTAATTCACTTTAACTATTCTTTAACCCCCCACAAAGAGGTTTCCATCTGGATCAAATTTACCCCAGTCTGCCCTACTATATATAAGCGTTTTCTATTCTTGAATTTCTTTTGTTCTTTTTCTTTACAAGGTATTTCACACTTTAAGATTTATATTTATGTCTTTATTACCCAGGTTCTAGTTCGGTTCACTCTCAATACTGTGTATAAAAGAAATGTTGTATATATGTTGTATATAATAGTTGTATATATAATGTTGTATATAAAATATTGTATATAAAAGAAATTTGCAACAATGCAAGGAGTTCTCGCATTCTGATTGGTTCTTTCATTTTGGGTCGATGACTCCTTGCTGCCATATTCAAATGGATAAGGCAAGTTAGGTGATGGAGGCCGGGCTGTGTTGTCAGTTTTGGGTATTTTCGATTTTGAACAGAGGCCATGTTGCCAGCTTTCCGAATCATGTGCTTCATTAAGTGAAGTTCTTACTGGGTTAAGAAGGGCTTCAAAAATCGAGATTTACGGATTTTTACCCCTTTTCTATTCCTACGACTTCAAGTTTTACCTCTTTATAGAACGCCAGATTCGAATCGAATTTTTGAACTTTTGACCTCAGAATCGGATTTTTCCCAACATTTCACGTAGGAATTAACCATACCTTCAAGTTCACCCCCCCACCACCAAACTTTTGAACCCCCAATAGGCTCTAGGGACCTCAAAACGTTTTTCGGCACAAAAATTGAGCATGGGAAATTTCAGCATAATATACTCATAAGTACACTAACTACATTACTTTCCTTATTATAGGCCAAGGAAGGTAAACATGCATAATAACAGAAAATATTAACACGCCGGTTACCCAACTAAAAATTCATAACTAGGAAAGATAGAGCGCACCACGTTCTATTCAAAAAACCGTTTTACGCAAAAAGGGCAAAAAATCCATATTTCCCTTTTTGCACCCAGCTCCTTAATTTCAGCATAATATACTCGTAAGTACACTAACTAGGTACATTACTTTACTTATTATAGGCTAAAGAAGATAAACATGCATAATAAGGGAAAATATTAACACGCCGGTTACCCAACCAAAAATTCATAACTAGGAAAAAATATTAACACGCCGACTGCTACTCACATGTCGAACACGTTGACTTCCACATCGATCGCCTGGCTCAGGACATCGAGGTGTGACAGCAGTGCATTCGTGTTGAGTATATTACTCGAGTATTCTCTATGGGGGATCTGTATTATGAGCTGATGGGTGTTGGTCATGGTTTCGCCCAGGCTGGACTCGCTATACCTGATCTCCTGCTCTAGTTGTCCGCCCTCTGGAATCAGGAATAAAAGAAGAAATTCATTAATATTAATATTTTACCATAACACACCAGAAAAAAAAACACACCATAAACAAGAAAAAAATTGTTAATACTTGTTGTTCTTGCTATGAAACAAATGAAAAATTAATTAAAAAAGAATTTTAAAACAAAACAAAAAAACATCGCAATAATAAAATTTCTATATAAAAAAGTAATGAAGCCATGAAAAAATTCCAATAACAAAATCTGCTGCAATTGGCTAATATCTTAAAAAAAAAAATCAAGTTGGTTGCAGAGGAAGGAAGAAATTAAATAAGACAATAATATTAAAATAAATAATAATAATAAAACAGGTACCAAACTATAGCAAAAACTAAATTCTACAATGAAATAACTAAATGGATTTAGGTAATAACAATTAGGTACCTACTTAAAATTAAAAAAAAAAGAAGTAAAAATGCATAGTTAATTTTTGGGCTACAATCGCACCCTGAATAACAGGTTCATCTCTCATCCTCTCCTTCACAGTTACACACTGTATCCTTAAACATTTCAATCAACGAAAAATCTCCATCTTTCCCGTTACAACCTGAATCTCTCGCGCCCCATGACACAAACAGGAAAAGATGGTTCCTCTATCTCTCT
>NW_007377634.1:313695-327280 GCF_000475195.1 Diaphorina citri | reverse complement strand
TTATCCCATCAGGATAAAATCCGCCCCGGGCGGGAATCGAACCCGCGGCCTAGCGCTTACAAGGCAGACGCGCCACCATCCAAGCTAACTAGGGCTGGCATAAATTCGTTTCTAAAAACACATAAAACACCAAACTTACCGCGTCACGAACACCAAACAGATCACGAAAAAGTACGTCTTCATTTTCTTGAACTTACAAAACCTACTTCACTAAGAAAAATCAACAAAAGTCATGCAGTAAATAATACGCCTATAAACCTAACTTCACAAATAATAATAATAATAATAATAATAAACAACCAACCAAGAACCAATTCGAAACTCCTCACTCCAGCAAAAGATTGGTATTCCCGAGAGAAAGAAACACATCCACCAATATTTATGAGATGATTCAAACAAAGAAAGTAACGAGGGAACCCCCAGCAAATCCAATCTTGGAAAAAAACATTCTATATTCATCGAACGAAGAGTTGATCTGAATTTTAATTTGATGATTTTTCTTTTTGTATATCAGTCACATAGGTGGATCAAAATGACGGAATCAGAAGGGATGATTCAGTCATGATTCAGGGATGATGATTCATTAGTGTTCTATTCATTGATTTATTAGTGATGATTCAAAATATTTTCTGATGGATTCAAAATATTTTATCATACGAGTCAGACTGAAAAAAAGAGGGCATTTACTTCACGAATTACTAAGACACATACAATTTACACTTTACAAATTACTAGACGATTACACATAAATCACATTACACCCACGTATAGGTACCTACATAGGAAATTTAGCTAAAAAAAAGGAAAACCCCAGCTACCTACTTTCATACTAATCCTAGGTTGGTATTGGTAAGTGAGCTAGGTATGTGCCAAAATGCAAATTTCTTCAGATCTCATTTTTTAGATACAGTTCGAGTTTTTCACGGGAAAATTTCATCAGAAAATAAATAATTTCTTCAAAATTGGTCCGCCTAGTGTGATACCCTCTTGACCACACAGGTTCAAGTTCAAGTCTCCCCATGTTTCCTAATAATCAAATCGTGATTCATATAGGTATAGATATATTCTGTTTTGTAGAGATCTGCCTAATTGAAACACTCTGATATGGTTAAACCAATAGTTGAACAATGCCTTGGTTAAATGGCTAAATCCCATCATTTTTCTAAATTAAGTCATCTTCATAATAAGAGAGAGACTTTGGTAAATGTGAGACATTTACTATATTATTTTAGTAAATATGACTAGAATTAGGTATAATACGAGTATGTTGACTTGTTGACGCACCCTAATAAAATTAATAAAGTAGATAATGGGGCCTTATTTAGTACTTAATGGGGCTTTATTTAGTACTTAATGGGGCTTTATTTAGACTGTCGCAGAAGAACAGGTAGTCCGTTTATGCAGTTTAATGTTAAATAGAAACCAGATACCTATAACTAGTAACAAAGTATTTGAAGAAAAAATACTAATGAACAAAAAATCAAGACGGGGGGAAAAAGAGAAGCTTGAAAACAAAGAGTTTTTGTTTTAGTGGAATAATTGTTTCAAGATCACTTTAGTAGAAGTCACCACTAGATTATAATCATGAAACTATGCTAGTCATTGCTATGAGTAGGAATAAGAGAGGGGGAAAGGGAGGAGAATCACAAAAGTTCTTTGAAAGAGACAAAACTTCCGAATGAAAACATCATCCCTGCCTGGAGCATAATTAGATACAGGGTAGCTCATGTCATCCGTTCACAAGATTTGTATGGTACAGTATGAACCAGTAAAGCTTGGTCGCCAATTGGTCCCGTCTAAAGGGTTCCATCCCCCTCAGAATTGAAAGATTTTCGGCTTTACTTTACGTAATCGAAGGATTTTCAGCTTTACGTCATTCAATCGAAGTATTTTTGGCTTTACTTTACGTAATTGAAGGATTTTCAGCTTTTACTTTACGGTAGGTAATCGAAGGATTTTCGGCTTTACTTTACGTAATCGAAGGATTTTCAGCTTTTACTTTACGTCATTCAATCGAAGTATTTTTGGCTTTACTTTACGTAATTGAAGGATTTTCAGCTTTTACTTTACGGTAGGTAATCGAAGGATTTTCGGCTTTACTTTACGTAATCGAAGGATTTTCAGCTTTTACTTTACGGTAGGTAATCGAAGGATTTTTGGCTTTACTTTACGTAATCGAAGGATTTTCAGCTTTCACTTTACGGTAGGTGATCGAAGGATTTTCGGCTTTACTTTACGTAATCGAACGATTTTCGGCTTTACTTTACGTAATCGAAAGATTTTCAGCTTTTACTTTACGGTAGGTAATCGAAGGATTTTCGGCTTTACATTACGGTAGGTAATCGAAGGATTTTCGGCTTTACTCTACGCAATTGAAGGATTTTCAGCTTTACTTTACGGTAGGTAGGTAATCGAAGGATTTTCGGCTTTACTCTACGCAATTGAAGGATTTTCGGCTTTACTCTGCGCAATCGAAGGATTTTCAGCTTTACTTTACGGTAGGTAATCGAAGGATTTTCGGCTTTACATTACGCAATTGAAGGATTTCCAGCTTCACTTTACGGTAGGTAATCGAAGGATTTTCGGCTTTACTCTACGCAATTGAAGGATTTTCGGCTTTACTTTAAGTAATTGAACGTCTAGAGTTTGGTACCTAGGGTGTAGTTCGTCTGAGATGACTACAAAATCAGACATTTGAACACTTTACCCGCCAGTGAATTCATCGAGTGTAGATCTTAAAGAATCGGTAGGTAATCGAAGGATTTTCGGCTTTACTCTACGCAATTGAAGGATTTTCGGCTTTACTTTAAGTAATTGAACGTCTAGAGTTTGATACCTAGGGTGTAGTTCGTCTGAGATGACTACAAAATCAGACATTTGAACACACTTTACCCGCCAGTGAATTCATCGAGTGTAGATCTTAAAGAAAATAATATAACCACCAGTTACAAATAGGTAAATGATTCATCCAGTATCTAGACCTACAAGAATCTTAAGGAATGTAATGTATGAGCTGAAAACACAATGTAATGTGTTAGAATCGCTTGCAATCATAATAAAAACATTGTGAAGGCTCTTCCTGAACCGCAGCATCTTACAATTAGTTCAAGCTTTACTTTGAAACAATATGATTCTAACCTAAAGTAAACTGTTGTGGATTTTTTTTTTTTCATATGCTTAACATAAAATGAAGTTGATTTAATGTGGCAAAACCGCATCAGTGTCAATATGGTTAAACCAATAGTTGAACAATGCCTTGGTTAAATGGCTAAATCCCATCATTTTTCTAAATTAAGTCATCTTCATAATAAGTAATAAGGCAACCTACAACCTTTTGGTGCATGGAAAACTGTCATGTGTGACTAAAACCAAATCCCTGTTATCACCTCTTAGGTCTATCAAATTAAATGAAAACTGAAGGAATTAGATAATGGCTTACCTTATTTTATAGTTGACTAGGGTTCTTAGTTGAGACTAACTAAGAACCCTAGTCAACTATAAAATAAGGTACCTAAGCCATTATCTAATTTGGGTGTCTAATATGAATCTAATTAATAATAATTCCCCTTCGTTGAAGGAATTAGCCTTGGAGGGTAGACCGTCTGATCGCTAGGTCACAGGGTCGACTTCTACCCTGTGTGAACTTTATCCCAAACAGATAAGGTTTGTTCTCGGAACGGCTGTCTTTCTCCTATCCTGTCTTCCTTCTCTTCTGGCTTTTGGAACCATAAGACCCCAGCAGTTCGAGTTCCCTCTATTTTTAGATTAACTCCATACACAAAAAGCTCACTCTGAGGTGTTGGGGCAATTGCCCCAAGGGATAGGTTAAGCTTGTACGAATTTACGAATCCGAAAAGAAAAAAGAAATAGGAAGTGAAGATCTTGGTACCAGTCCACTATCCAGAAGAAAAATAAATAAAATAATAATAATAATAATAAACAACCAACCAAGAACCAATTCGAAACTCCTCACTCCAGCAAAAGATATTGGTATTCCCGAGAGAAAGAAACACATCCACCAATATATTTATGAGATGATTCAAACAAAGAAAGTACCTAACGAGGGAACCCCCAGCAAATCCAATCTTGGAAAAAACATTCTATATTGTATATTCATCGAACGAAGAGTGATCTGAATTTTAATTTGATGATTTTCCTTTTTGTGTAACAGTCACATAGGTGGATCGATTTTTTTCGCGGATTTCGCGATTATGTTCGCGGATTTGGTGATTTTGTTCGCGGATTTCGCGATTATGTTCGCGGATTTGGTGATTTTGTTCGCGGATTTCGCGATTATGTTCGCGGATTTGGTGATTTTGTTCGCGGATTTCGCGATTATGTTCGCGGATTTGGCGATTTTGTTCGCGGATTTGGCGATTATGTTCGCGGATTTAGCGATTTTGTTCGCGGATTTTGCGATTATGTTCGCGGATTTCGCGATTATGTTTGCGGATTTCGCGATTATTTTCGCGGATTTCGCGATTATTTTCGCGGATTTGGCGATTTTGTTCGCGGATTTTGCGATTATGTTCGCGGATTTGGCAATTATGTTCGCGGATTCGCGTACCGAATCGACATTTTGGATATTTGGCAAGCCTAATAATAAGTAATAAGGCAACCTACAACCTTTTGGTGCATGGAAAACTGTCATGTGTGACTAAAACCAAATCCCTGTTATCACCTCTCAGGTCTATCAAATTAAATGAAAACTGAAGGAATTAGTCTAGTTAGCTTGGAGCGTCTGATCGCTAGGTCACGGGGTCGACTTCTACCCTGTGTGAACCTTCTCCCAAACGGATAAGGTTCGTTCTTGGAACGGCTGTCTTTCTCCTATCCTGTCTTCCTTCTCTTCTCGCTTTCGGAACCATAAGACCCCAGCAGTTAGAGTTCCCTCTATTTTTAGATTAACTCCATACATAAAAAGCCGAATCTTATGTGTTGGGGCAATTGCCCCAAGGGATAGGTTAAGCTTGTACGAATTTACGAATCCGAAAAGAAAAAAGAAATAGGAAGTGAAGATCTTGGTACCAGTCCACTATCCAGAAGAAAAATAAATAAAATAATAATAATAATAATAAACAACCAACCAAGAACCAATTCGAAACTCCTCACTCCAGCAAAAGATATTGGTATTCCCGAGAGAAAGAAACACATCCACCAATATATTTATGAGATGATTCAAACAAAGAAAGTACCTAACGAGGGAACCCCCAGCAAATCCAATCTTGGAAAAAACATTCTATATTGTATATTCATCGAACGAAGAGTGATCTGAATTTTAATTTGATGATTTTCCTTTTTGTGTAACAGTCACATAGGTGGATCAACATAACGGAATCAGAAGGGATGATTCAGTCATGATTCAGGGATGATGATTCATTGGTGTTCTATTCATTTTGATTTATTAGTGATGATTCAAAATATTTTCAGATGGATTCAGAATATTTTATCATACGAGTCAGACTGAAAAAAAAAGAACAGAGGGAACTGTAACTGCTAGGGTCTTATCGTCCCGAAATCGAAGAGAGAAGGAAGACAGGATAGGAGGAAAGCCTTATCCCATCAGGATAAAATCCGCCCCGGGCGGGAATCGAACCCGCGGCCTAGCGCTTACAA
Organism: Diaphorina citri; assembly: GCF_000475195.1. Taxonomy (NCBI): domain Eukaryota; kingdom Metazoa; phylum Arthropoda; class Insecta; order Hemiptera; family Psyllidae; genus Diaphorina; species Diaphorina citri. The sequence continues at coordinate 321,664 of NW_007377634.1, read as the reverse complement.
GGCAGACGCGCCACCATCCAAGCTAACTAGGGCTGGCATAAATTCGTTTCTAAAAACACATAAAACACCAAACTTACCGCGTCACGAACATCAAACAGATCACGAAAAAGTACGTCTTCATTTTCTTGAACTTACTTCACTAAGAAAAATCAACAAAAGTCATGCAGTGAATAATACGCCTATAAACCTACTTCACAAAAAAGGAGTCAGTAAAACACAGTAGGTAAATCTATACTTCACAAAAAAAGTCAGTAAAACACAGTAGGTAAATCTATACTTCACAAATAAAGTCAGTAAAACACAGTAGGTAAATCTATACTTCACAAATAGTCAGTAAAAGCAGTAGGTAAATCTTGAGAAGTACCACTAAGAAAACATTCAAGCTACTGGGAAAGAAAAGCACTTCGGCACTCCTAATATAACTCCGACTCACGTAAAAATCACCTCTAACACTAATCAGATTTTCTTTAACAGGGTTTTAGAATCAAGCAGATTAATCAGGCAGACTTTATGATAAGCGCGGAAAATCGGAAAAATCACAGGTGAGCGCCACTTTAAGATTGGTTAGTGAAGGGTGATAATGATTGAATCGAAGTAGGAACTTCTTGGGAAAATGTAGGTAATTGTACGGCTCTTGATGAAACGGTCACGGACAGAATAATCTCGTCTAGGTAATTCTTAACAGATGATAAAGGACTTTGTAAAATGCAAGAACCTATAACTAAGTATATACTTAGATATTTTGATGTGTGTAGTATTAATGCAACTTGTTAAAAATAAAATAAAAATACTATTTGAAGACAAATAATGAAAAAAAATCAAGAGGCGGACAGAATAATCTCGTCTAGGTAATTCTTAACAGATGATAAAGGACTTTGTAAAATGCAAGAACCTATAACTAAGTATATACTTAGCTATTTTGATGTGTGTAGCATTAATGCAACTTGTTAAAAATAAAATAAATATACTACCTATTTGAAGACGAATAATGAAAAAAATTAAGAGAGGGGATATGAATCAAGAAGCTCGAGTGTGAATGATAGAGAGACTTTGGTAAATGTGAGACATTTACTATAGTTATTTTAGTAAATATGACTAGAATCAGCTATAATACGAGTATGTTGACTTGTTGACGCACCCTAATAAAATTAAAATTAATAAAGAATAAAGTACTTAATGGGGCTTTATTTAGACTGTCGCAGAAGAACAGATTAGTCCCTTTATGCAGTTTAATGTTAAATAGAAACCAGATACCTAACTAGTAACAAATTATTTGAAGAAAAAATACTAATGAATAAAAAATCAAGAGGGGGGGGAAAAGAGAAGCTTGAAAACAAAGAGTTTTTGTTTTAGTGGAATAATTGTTTCAAGATCACTTGAGTAGAAGTCACCACTAGATTATAATGATGAAACTATGCCAGTCATTGCTATGTGGGTAGGGATAAGGGAGGGAAAATCCACCCCGGGCGGGAATCGAACCCGCGGCCTAGCGCTTACAAGGCAGACGCGCTACCAACTAAGCTAACTAGGCTGGCTAAAATGGGCCTAGGTAACATTGTTGGAGATATCCCTTTAGCCTGATTAGACTGTGAATGCCCCTGCTCATTGATACCAAATTGATTTACAAATGATACCCAAATGATCGATCAGTATAAATTGGTTTGGATTCAGAGAGGTGTTCGCGTGATATGGGAGATGTAATTTCAAACCAATAAACAATAAACACTCCAGTACAGATATCGATAATCATTTTGGTTTGTTTGCATTAGTGGTGCTCAAAATGATGGCAATCATGAGCTTTCTCCTATCCTGTAGAGTGTAGACCTTCTCTCTTCGATTCTGGGACGATAAGACCTCCGTTCTCAAGATACTGTCTCCTGTCTATCAACCCCAGAACCTGGAAGGTACCTATAGGTATCTCACCAATTAACCCATCGTATTTCCTCGTACTCCTTTACACTCAAGTACTTCCTTGGTAATTTTCTATAAAATTCCACATTTGCCGAAGCACCATCCTTAATTTCCGCCCAGAAGTCCCTGAGCTTCAGATTGCTTCCCAGTGCCCTTCCTATGTTTCTATGGCAACCAATTTACTGGTTGACAGGGCTGTTAACAGGGGGAGGTTCATCCACATTTCTGAAGCTCATTTTACCTCTTGTGGTAGCGTCTGTCCTGAACCAATTGGAATCCAAGATGGCGTGCCATCTGAAAGTGGGGAAATTGTTTCCGAAAGGAGAACACAGATTTTCTTTATTATTACGAAAATGGGCCTATTTTTTTATTATTATTTTATTTATTTAAACCGTGATCTATTCAAAAAGAATTTAAATTTACGCGCGTTTCTAACATGGAAATTTCATCATCGTAATACGAAAAAAATCCCCATGTACAAGCCAAAACATCGTAACTCCGATCCCCGTGTTCAAAACCCCAAAACGTGTGTCATGCGCAGAAACCAAAACTCGTCGAGCATCGTCCCGATCCCCAAAAAAAATGCGTTGCGAAATCTGTCTACTGAATACACCTCGAAACTGAAATAGCGCCTGAATTAAACCATAGGAAATTCAAGATGGCGGGCCATCGGAATCAGTTCCGTTGCCAAAAGTTTCCCGAAAGGAAAATACCTACACCTGTTATCGTCGCGTGTCGAGTTGAAACTTGGAACTCGTTTTGTTCAGTTGTGTCAGGATAGTATTCAGACAGTGCTTATTGTATTGTTTGTGTCCTGTGTGAACAAACTCTACTACAAAGAGAGTAAGTAGGCATTGTTTATAATACGGATAGTAAATTTATTATTGTTAGGTATAATCATCTCACCTAGCCGTTAGGCGTTTGGCCCAATATGATCAGATTTGTTACTTTTTAGTCCGTCATCTTATCGTCCCGAAATCGAAGAGAGAAGGAAGACAAGATAGGAGAAAGCCAGCCGTTCCGAGAACGAACATTATCCAATCAGGATAAAATCCCCCCCGGGCGGGAATCGAACCCGCGGCCTAGCGCTTACAAGGCAGACGCGCTACCAACTAAGCTAACTAGGCTGGCTAAAATGGGCCTAGGTAACATTGTTGGAGATATCCCTTTAGCCTGATTAGACTGTGGACGCCCCTGCTCATTGATACCAAATTGATTTACGAATGATACCCAAATGATCGATCAGTACAAATTGGTTTGGATTCAGAGAGGTGTTCGCGTGATATGGGAGATGTAATTTCAAACCAATAAACAATAAACACTCCAGTACAGATATCGATAATCATTTTGGTTTGTTTGCATTAGTGGTGCTCAAAATGATCGCAATCATAAGGGACGTGAGGGCATGATGCCGACCCAAAATGAAATTGGGATAATGATAATGGCTAAGTGAAAGAAGACGGAGGAGAAGAAGAAGAAGAAGGAGGAGAGGAGAAGAAGTGGGGACATGGTGGAAATTAAAAAGGTAAACATTGGAATTACCTTGATTACCTTGATGGACCCGTGGTCTCATCAATGGATGCAGAAGACTGTCTCCACCGATGCAGGTCGCAATAGGTCCACAATTCTCTGTCTTGGGCGTCTCGCTTCCAGGTTCTTCCTGCGACTTTCACTATCGGGTCCTCCCATCTGAGTGGTGGCCTGCCTGCTGATCTCTTGAATTGACGAGGGCACCAGTTGGTTGTACGTATGGTCCACCTATCGTCTTTGAGGCGTGCAACGTGTCCGGCCCATCTTCTTTTGTTGTCGTAGATATTCTCGATGACATCCTTGAAAGAGAAAGAAACATTGGAATATGGTACGTTATTTCAATTTTATCTTGTATAATATTTAGACGCTAGGTCGCGGGTTCCTCATTTTGTCCTTACACATAAGATCCAAATTTCCAAGAAGATAGTACGGGTATGTATTAGGTACCTATCTGTATGTATTTACCTATATTTTTTTATTTTTTATTTAATATACCTTATTTATTTATACTGTCGGCTAAGACTAAAAAGTCCCATTATGCCAACAGTTTAAACAGGCCTCATTTATTTACATCAAAAATAAGTACATACATACATAGGGTTTTAACATTGAAAAGGATGGAAAAAATATATATAAAAGTAGAGATATTAATTTATAGTAATAGCCACCAAAGAGGTTGCCACTAAAGATGTTTGAGGTGAAGTTTGAGAGAGAGAGAGAGAGAGAGAGAGAGAGAGAGAGAGAGAGAGAGAGGACCTATATGCTATATGTACGAGCATGTATCGGACATTCACCAGATTAGGGAGCCAGTGGATTTGTCACGGTAATCACACCAGTTTATCACGAAACACAGAGGCTAAGAAACGTTGAACGTGGTGAGTACCAAAATGGGAGACCAACTTAACTCGCTTCCACTCGGGGCGAACTTTATCCTAGTCAGACAAATTTATTTTCTCGGGACGGACGGCTTTCTCCTGTCCTGTACACCTTCTCTCTTCGATTTCGGGACAATAAGACCTCCGTTTCGCCAGCCTAGTTAGCTTAGTTGGTAGCGCGTCTGCCTTGTAAGCGCTAGGCCGCGGGTTCGATTTCCGCCCGGGGCGGATTTTATCCTGATGGGATAATGTTCGTTCTCGGACCGGCTGGCTTTCTCCTATCCTGTCTTTCTTCGATTTTCGGGACAATAAGACCATAGCAGTTACAGTTCCCTCTGTCAAACCTCTTAAAAAAAAGACCTCCGTTGTTACAGCGCTCTCTATCAAACATAAAAAAGACACCAATCATCTTTGTTGTAGCTATTTCGAAGGGGCCTCAACTATGTGATACCAATCGAGGAGATACCAATGGCGCGTCGGCGGGCTTATGTCAACCAGAACCTGGTAGGTCCCTCAGGTTGAGAACTGCTCAGAAATTAAAAAAACAACCATGAGATTGATGTAAATAATCTCATCCGACTCCTCGACCCGTAATTACTGCTGATCTATAGAACCCCTAATTTACACAGGTGTGCGAATTCACCAAACTTACCAACTATATTCTTCCTTGCAAACCAAAACTCGGTTCAGTACGTAGTTACAATGCTCTCTATCAAACATAAAAAAGACACCAATCATCTTTGTTGTAGCTATTTCGAAGGGGCCTCAACTATGTGATACCAATGGCGTCGGCGGGCTTATGCCAACCAGAACCTGGTAGGTCCCCCAGGTTGAGAACTGCTCAGAAATTAAAAAACAACCATGAGATTGATGTAAATAATCTCATCCGACTCCTCGACCCGTAATTACTGCTAATCTAGAACCCCTAATTTACACAGGTGTGCGAATTCACCAAACTTACCAACTATATTCTTCCTTGCAAACCAAAACTTGGTTCAGTACACGTACAACTCACCAGAGCAAAGTTCGCGTAGAAAAAAACAATTGTGCCAAATCTTTCTGATTTTTCGCAAAATCGGAAAAAACTTCAAATACCTGAAGAAGTTAGCAACTTTTCGTGCATTACTCCTCCACCCCGTATGAAAGATTTAACGGTGAAAATTGACCGTTGTGTGTTACGGGTTGTGTTTTGTGGGTCTATCCCGTGGTAAATAGATACACAGGAATCAAGATTCAACTCTCCGCCATGTTGTTCAGAATGGTTCATATTGGTTTCCCCGTTTGCTTCTTTCTAACAAGGTAAGGATATGATAGAATAGAATAAAATCATAAATAATTTACTTTGGTGTGAAGCTAAGAGCCTATTCACAAAATTCCTGGATATCACAACAAATAACTCAGTTAATATTTCTCAGTTGTCTTCACAAGGCAGCATCCGGTATTCCAAGCACATCTGAAGTAACTCCGATTCTGCCGGGAATCGAACCCGCGTCAGTACGTACAACTCACTAGAGCAAAGTTCGCGTAGAAAAAAACAATTGTGCCAAATCTTTCTGATTTTTCGCAAAATCGGAAAAAAACTTCAAATACCTGAAGAAGTTAGCAACTTTTCGTTCATTACTCCCCCCACCCCGTATGAAAGATTTAACATTGAAATTTGACCGTTGTGTGTTACGGGTTGTGTTTTGTGGGTCTATCCCGTGGTAAATACACAGGAATCAAGATTCAACTCTCCGCCATGTTGTTCAGAATGGTTCATATTGGTTTCCCCGTTTGCTTCTTTCTAACGAGGTAAGTAGGTATATGATAGAATAGAATAAAATCATAAATAATTTAATTTGCTGTGAAGCTAAGAGCCTATTCACAAAATTCCTGGATATCACCACAAATAACTCAGTTAATATTTCTCAGTTGTCTTTACAAGGCAGCATCCGGTATTCCAAGCACATCTGAAATAACTCCGATTCTGCCGGTAATCGAACCCGGAAACTCCGGTGTTCACGCCTAGTGTGATACCCTCTTGACCACACAGACTTTACGGTAGGTAATCGAAGGATTTTCGGCTTTACTTTACGTAATCGAAGGATTTTCAGCTTTTACTTTACGGTAGGTAATCGAAGAATTTTTGGCTTTACTTTACGTAATTGAAAGATTTTCAGCTTTTACTTTACGGTAGGTAATCGAAGAAAACAGGTTCAAGTTCAAGTCTCCCCATGTTTCCTAATAATCAAATCGTGATTCATATAGGTATTAGAGATATATTCTGTTTTGTAGAGATCTGCCTAATTGAAACACTCTGTATATTGAAAATGAAGAGGTCTTATTGAAACTTTTACTTTACTTTACGTAATCGAAGGATTTTCAGCTTTTACTTTACGGTAGGTGATCGAAGGATTTTCGGCTTTACTTTACGCAATCGAAGGATTTTCACCTTTTACTTTACGGTAGGTAATCGAAGGATTTTCGGCTTTACTTTACGTAATCGAAGGATTTTCAGCTTTTACTTTACGGTAGGTAATCGAAGGATTTTCGGCTTTACTTTACGTAATCGAAGGATTTTCAGCTTTTACTTTACGGTAGGTGAAACACTCTGTATTGAAAATGAAGAGGTCTTATTGAAACACTCTGTAATGAAGATATCCAATTGAAACACTCTGTATATGTATAGTAGGGATCTAATTGAAACAATACCGCCAAGTCATCGGATCTACACACAAAATTCTAAATTAATTATTATGTATCCATCAATTCATCATCGACATAATGTATTCACTATCCCAACCTAACCACCAAATTCTTTGGGTCGCATCGCGTTGTCTATTGTGTAGCGTCTCGCGTCGCTTCATTTGGAACGCTCGTCAGCTCCCTTTAGAAACCGGAGTTATTAGAAAAAAAAAGTCAGTCTATGTGGCCGACAAAATGGTCGCCTCTTTTTCATCTTCAACACCCTCCCTGCCAAGCTCGATCATGTTTACCCACAATGTTTCCACTCCCTTAAAATCCCTCATCTAGTTGTAAATATCTTAACATCCTCCCTTAATTCCTGTTGTATCAAAAATCCCCGGAGAAAGGACAAAAATTTCTGAAAGTGGAAACAGTAGGTAAGTAAGCGCTCGTGGCAGCAAGTGTGGTGGCTCCATTACGTCCAAATTGGTTTCTCTTTGGATTCCATAGACAATTCGTCTCATGACTGACTTTTATTTCACATCATCGAATACAACTCACCCAGCCTAGTTAGCTTGGTTGGTAGCGCGTCTTGTTTGCCGTCTGCCTCGTAAGCACTAGGCCGTGGGTTCGATTCCCGCTCGGGGCGGATTTTATTCTGAACGGCAGTGGCGGCTCGTGGTCAGATGAAGAGGTGAAGGGCTTTTCATAAATTAAGCAAATAGTATGTAGGTAGGTATAGGTACATACAAGAAACTAAATGTATACTTATAGTCTTATACATGCAATACTGAAATTAGTAGGTATTATTATTAAGTATTACATAGGGTTGCCAACTTTTTTTTCGGCATATACGGTACAAACTAGCAAAATGGTGAAAAAATACGGATTTCCCGATTTTTACCCGGAACAAAGGCATGCAAAATACGGATTGTTCCGGAAATAACGTACGGTTGGCAACCCTAGTATTATAAAACATGCAGGTATTT
>NW_007377634.1:295630-313480 GCF_000475195.1 Diaphorina citri | reverse complement strand
GAGGAGAACGAGGAGAAGAGAAGGAGAAAGAAGAGAAAGAGGAGGGAAAAGGAACAGGGATTAGGAGGAGGAGGAGGAGGAGGAGGAGGAGAGTGGAATGGAAGAGGAAGAATCAGAAACTAAATGCATGAGTAGAGAACGAACTTTATAATAGTGTAATTAGATAAATAATAGGTACTTATTTCAAGTTCTTTTCTTATTTCTGGAGTTCATTTCCTTTATTTTAGAAGTTTCTTTATTTAGACGGGAAAAACATCACAACATCTAAATAAAGGGTGTCCCAATAAGAACGCAAGTTTAAAATCTTGCCCAATATTTGACAAATTCAAATTTTCGGAGTCCGTCTCATAGTAATGCAGCAAAAAAGGAGCCTGATATTTTTACAGTTCTGTTGTTTCTGAGTTCTGGTTCTGAAACTCGGTACCTGGGTTCGCCTCTTGTTAAAACGCGTGGTTCGCCTCTTGTTAAAACGCATACCTACTAATCATAGGAGCGAAAGGGCGAACGATCCCCACAATCCTATTGCATCAGTTCTATCTAGCAAATCTACCTGTCCCTAACCTAGTGCCGGAGAGGTGAAAGTCGGAGGGTATTAAGGGTGGAATGCGTCCTGCCTGACCAATGGCTGTGACCGAATGGGGGGGGGGACTCTACTAGAGGGGCAGCAGCCAAAACACTAGTAATCTGCAAGCTGCTTTATTTGGTTTCCATGAAAACCTACGTCGTCTACTTTGCTAACTTCAAACTTTATCTTTCTGTTATATTTTTATTCTTTTACTTTTTTTGTACTATCTATCTCTTCTCAGTCATCTTTGTGTGCTCTCCTTATAGGTACAGTACATATCCGTATGTGTGTGTGTTTGGTATGTGTGTACTTCGTGTGCGTGTGACAGCGAGTGGTGTGTTATTACGTGTGAGCTCTGTGTGTATGCCGGGAATGTATGTATGCGTGTGTGGGCATGTGTGCGCGCGGGACAGTGTGTTTGTGTGCAAGGTGGTGATGTATGTATGTTTGGTATGCGTGCGGGGGCTATGTAAACGTGTGTCGTATGTATTGTGTATTATGTTGTGTGTACGCCTGCTCCATCCGCTCCTGCTTCATGTATGTTTGGTATGCGTGCGGGGGCTATGTAAACGTGTGTCGTATGTATTGTGTATTATGTTGTGTGTACGCCTGCTCCATCCGCTAATTACGTAAGTTGGAGAACTTTTGCAATAAAAGAAAACAATATAAATTCAAGAGTTTATTTTAATTTGAATATAAAGATATAATATAATAATGAAATAATATGGAATACAATTTAAAGGTAGGTTCAAATAACTATGACCTAGCACTCAGGTGACAATCTAACCAAATCTGACTTAGGGCAGGGACAACAGGGGTATTTATACCAATGGCTTTCACCTAGAGGTATTTTAGATATGTAGGGTGTTACCCACATAACCCAACCTTAGTGCAGGGACAACTGTAGGTATTTATACAAGTGGCTTTCAACTTAAAGGTATTTCAGTAATGCAGGGTCCTACCCACATAACTTGACCTTAGTGCAAGGACAACAGATGTATTTATACTAATGGCTTTTACCTAGAGGTATTTTAGATATGTAGGGTGTTACCCACATAACTCGCTCCTGCTTGCTCCCCTCCCTTTCCCTTCAACAAGACCTCTCCATGGCTGACATAAGCTACAACTTTCCCTTTGCTGACCACTCTCTCCCCTCCTCTCCCTCCCCTCCCTTATCCCCCGACCCAGTCGATGATCACAGTATGCCGCTGCCATCTACCGGGGCCACCCTGGCGGAACGCCTAGCGGCCTTCCCTAGGAAGCTCAGCATAGCGCACCTCAACGCTATGGCTGACATAAGCTACAACTTTCCCTTTGCTGACCACTCTCTCCCCTCCTCTCCCTCCCCTCCCTTATCCCCCGACCCAGTCGATGTTCACAGTATGCCGCTGCCATCTACCGGGGCCATCCTGGCGGAACGCCTAGCGGCCTTCCCTAGGAAGCTCAGCATAGCGCACCTCAACGCCCACTCCATGCGCCCCACTGACAAGTTCATCGAGTTCCGGGATTTATTCTCAGTATCTGGCTGCGGCATCATCTGTGTTTCTGAAACTTGGCTTGACTCCTCCATTCCTGACTCTGAAGTCTCAATGCTGGGCTATCGGGTCGTCAGAAACGATCGGGTAGGTAGGCGGGGTGGGGGTGTTGCTATCTTCCTCAATGACACATTCTCCTACCAGGTTCTAGCCTCTTCGCCCTCTCAATACTCCGCCACTGCAGAATTTCTAATCTTAGAGGTTTCTCAATGCTGGGCTATCGGGTCGTCAGAAACGATCGGGTAGGTAGGCGGGGTGGGGGTGTTGCTATCTTCCTCAATGACACATTTTCTTACCAGGTTCTAGCCTCTTCGCCCTCTCAATACTCCGCCACTGTAGAATTTCTAATCTTAGAGGTAGTAGTCGAGTCATACAAAATACTCGTAGCTGTTGTATATCATCCACCACGTGTCGGTTCATTGGATCAGTTTGAAGAAGCCTTGGAGTTCCACCTCCCTAACTACCAACATTCTGTTATACTAGGGGACTTTAATGTTGATCTTTCTACCACCAGTCGCGCAAGTGCTCAGCTTCGGGATCGCTTCTCATCGCTTAATCTCCACGTTCTGCCCACTGACACTACCCATCATACGGCCACTTCACACTCTCTTCTCGACCTCATGGTGGTAGGCGATGAAAGAAGTGTAATCTCTCATGGTAAACTTCCAGTCGGTAGCTCGGATCACGATCTCATCTATTTAGTCTTCAACTTATATTCATCTAGACCCCGTCCCAAACTTATCACCTGCCGCAATTTTAAAAATCTCAACCCTGAACTGTTCCTTCGTGATGCCCTCTCTACCGACTGGAACTCGGTCTACTCACTCGATGATATCGACTCCAAAGTTCTCGCTTTTAACAATCTGGTTCTCCATTTCTTCTTCCTTTTCCTCTATTTCTTCTTCCTTTTCCTCTATTTCTGCTTCCTTTTCCTCTATTTCTTCTTCCTTTTCCTCTATTTCTGCTTCCTTTTCCTCCATTTCTTCTTCCTTTTCCTCTATTTCTTCTTCCTTTTCCTCTATTTCTGCTTCCTTTTCCTCTATTTCTTCTTCCTTTTCCTCTATTCTTGTCCTCTATTTCTTCTTCTGCCATTTAATCTTTCTCTTCCTCCTCCTCTTCACCTTCCCTTTTATTTTTATTCTTCCTATTTTACTTTCTTTCCCTTTGCCTCTTCTTTCCTCGGTCTCTTTGCTTTACCTACCAAGATTTCTTGTTGGTTGGTAGATAGGTTACCTCAGTGGCTATTATTCAATTTGCTTATCCAAACAGTAAGATCTCTTCCTCTAATGAGATACACAAGATACATTACCTATATGGGTATATGGGTACATAGGTAGATACTACAAACATAATTATCTATGTATGTACCTATCTACCTACCTTATCTGCATATTATCTCCAACCATAACGTCGTAAATTTTGAATGAATAATTTGGTAGGTAACCATATTATAACCATAACCATGCAGGTAGGTAGGTATATAGTTAGGTAGGTAACTAACATAAAAACAAACACAATATACCTACATACATGATAGGTAACTAACATACCTACATATTATATATTATACACACGAGTACATGGTAGGTCGGTACTTCGGTAGGTATTAACTATGTATGGTACACTGCTTTCTTTGAAACAACTTCCAAGTCAGGAAGTACCTACAAAACCTACATAGATAAGACATTAAACATTAACATCTTGGTTATCTACATGAATGAATTTCTCGTTGCTGATGGTACAGACATTATTTGTTGGGTTTTTATTAGACACCCTATGTATTAACATTAACGGATACGGAAAACGGTAAGAATAATTGCCAGCCTAGCTAGCTTGGTTGGTAGTGCGTCTGCCTTGTAAGCGCTAGGCCGCGGGTTCGATTCCCGCCCGGGGCGGATTTTATCCTGATGGGATAATGTTCGTTCTCGGAACGGCTGGCTTTCTCCTATCCTGTCTTCCTTCTCTCCTCGATTTCGGGACGATAAGACCATAGCAGTTAAAGTTCCCTCTGTCAAACCTCTTAAAAAAAAAAAAAAAAAAAAAAAAAAAAAAAAAAAAAAAAAAAAACAAAAAAAGCTTGAGAAAAGGTTTGAAAACTAGTCGTAGTAAACGTAGTACATAATATATTATGGTATGAGCAGAAAAGTGGTTTTCTCAATAGTCCGTAGGTAGTCAAGTGGTTTTCTGTATTTTCTAGGGCAGAATTTAAAGTACAAAGAAAATGTTCAAATCAGCCCATAAGTATGTATAACCCTCTTGTTGGGGATTTATCATTACACTGTTACCTGCACTCTCTCACCTACTCCATGAATGTAAAGATTTGATGATTCTTTGATGGAAATTCTCTCTACTTCTTCATCGCCTTTTTCCGTGTCCCGGGGTCGTAGTCCATTTGATTTGATGGAACATCTCTGAACAATAAAACCTTCCTGTCCCTTTCAGAGACGCTGCAATGATGTCCATCCGAAGAAAGATCATGGGACAAACACCGGCTCAAATCAAGGAAATCAAACAAGAAGACATCGATCTTCCCGTAACCGAGAAGGATTTCCGGGAAGCCATCGCAAGGTGTCGGAAATCGGTGACCGCTCACGATCTATCCAAATATGATTCCTGGATGAACGAGTTTGGCTCACACTAATCGTCTGAAAGACACCACGAAGTAGAGGCAGATGAAATCGCCTGAGGGTAGAAAGATGAGCTTCCAGATATTATATGAGGGATGGTTGTGAAAATGTGTCAACTAGTCCCCGCCCTCCCGTCCAGATATTGACCATGATCCAGATATTGACATGTTGCTTAACCTCCAATGTCCTGTTGGGGAAAAGATGTATCAAATGACTTCATAACCATTATTGTGTGTCAAACGTAGCTAAATTGCTGGCTTTAAATCTTCTGTGACTACTGCATCTCCTATTTCTCTGTACAACATCAACAGAGGTTTGTACATTTTAACCTTTTGCGGACAGATTCATGTGTCACATGAAATCATGGTTCCGCCATTATGGTAGGAGAAATATAACTTGAATCTGGCGATACGGTAGGATTCATGTCCAGCATGAAGCTACAGATTTACTCGCTACGGTCGGCTTGATTTTTACAGATAGGAGGCGTTACGGTAGGACGTGCCTAGGAACTTGTGTATCTTTTGCTCCTTTCAAATGCAGACTGAAAAGCCGGTGTTTGTTTATTATGATTCCAAAGCATTCGGAATTATAGTCCGAAGATTTCCGAAGAAGACAAAAAAAAACCAGATGTTTCTATCTCAACTAGGAAAAAAAGAAAATAAATTAAAAGCGAGGGAACAATTTCATGTGTGACATGAAGCCTACCACAAATCGCTTTTCGGAGGTTTCATGTCTCACATGAATCCTACCGTATTTGAAAAAAATGTTTTGTTTACATCCGACTGTAACAACAACGCTTAAGGTTCATGTAGGACATGAATCCTACCGTAAGAGCGATTCTGATGAAATTGATTCTGTACGCAAAAGGTTAAAATTGTGTGTTTGTTTTCTGTATCTAAGAACCCTTTTTGTACACTTCTTCTTTCTTTCCGTCTTCTTCCTCTTCTTTTTTTAATCAATCCTCTTCTTCCTCTCCTACTTCTTCTTTTGATCTTCCCTCTTCAACCTATTTATTTTCTCCTCTTCCTTTTCCTCTATTTCTGCTTCCTTTTCCTCTATTTCTGCTTCCTTTTCCTCCATTTCTTCTTCCTTTTCCTCCATTTCTTCTACCTTTTCCTCTATTTCTTCTTCCTTTTCCTCTCTTCCTGTTCCTCCATTTCTTCTTCCTTTTCCTCCATTTCTTCTTCCTTTTCCTCTATTTCTTCTTCCTTTTCCTCTATTTCTGGGAAAAAAATTTTTTTTTTTTTTTTTTTTTTTTTTTTAATTAATTGGTTGATGACTTTAATTTAGTGTTGTATTCAAATGAGAGCCAAAATAAAATTGTCGTCTCTATTAAAACTCTGACTAGTTCTAAACTTTGACTCCATTTATCTCAAAACGCTTTTTTTTTGGACTTGGTCCGCTCTGCCTCTTAGCCATTCAATTATCCCCCAGAGACTCACACCCATATTTATGAACAAGAATGATCGTTCTTAGATCAGTCTCAAGTCAAAATTGACCAATCAAATGCCTTGAGACTATGCTTAGCACGAACTTAAGAGCCAGCATTTTGTTCATAAATATGGGTGTCAGACTACTGAGAGCACCTTAAGTGCCCAAGTCCTCTACGCCAGCAAAACATGATCACCCAGATCTAGAAAGTCTAGAAACCTAGATGCTAATCCGTCTAAACTTCTAAAGTCTAGATTAGTCTAGAACTAAATGGCAAACCCAACATTCCTTGACGTCAGTTTGTCACCCGTCCAGAAATCAACCATGCATGAAGTTCCTTAACTTCAGTGACTCGTGAGAAAACTGGTACACTTAAACGTCGTAAACTAGTTATAGCTACACGGTCTCTATTAGGCAGATTTCACATCTAGACTGCAACTTGTAGTATACGACACTTTTCATGTTGATGGCTACATAGTCTTATGGGCCTGTTCACACTTAAACTTCAAGTTTAAGTGTGAACAGGCCCATATTTAGGTGGGCCGTGACCTCCCGAGTCATTTTTAGAAATGCACACGAAATCGTGAAAAATGCACGATTTCGTGTGCATGTGCACGAATTAGGTAATTTGCTCTGCTTTCTGTGTCCGTGAGAAAGCTCACGGTGTTGGAAGGATTGGGGGTTTAATTTGGTAATGAGATTAGATTACCTCTTTCCCGGAGTCATCAAAGCAAAGCTGGTCCAAAATACGAGGTCCAACTGGAATCCAATGGCAATCCAACTATCCGATGTTATCCAACACAATTAGATTACTTATTTATTAGACGAACTAATTATTTCAACACAAAGCACTCAACAGAATCACCAGATCAGTGCAGAATCTATAACGAAAAGAGCTAAAGAATTGAAAAAAAAGTTAAAAACAATGAGTCATGCCTGAGAGGTATTTGAAAAAAAGATTACCAAAGAAGTATTTAAAAAGTTGCAAACAATGATAACCGAACTGAAGAAACCGATCTTGACCGAATGATGGTCGATATTGGGCAAATGGTAGATTTAATTGGCAAAGTTATTAAAAATATTAGGACACAAAATCGGCAGAGAAAGAGACGCGATCCAAAAATACCGTTTCAAACCAACTGTGGATACCCGCAAAAGAAATGCAAATAATACCAGACAATTTTATGTAAACGGCATTTAGCAGGAAAAGTAATTATAATAAAATATGCAGTTAATATTTTTACTTTTATTTGGTTTGTACCTCTTGGATATTAATATAATTTTGATGTTTGATTTTGTAATCCAGAAAAATGTTTTAAGGAGTGAACTGGTTAGTGTGATGTTAATTTGTTGGTTAATGTTGATTGGTATAGGTACTTAGTTTAGATCTTTTAACAGTTTTAACTTCTTGTTCTGCAAAAGCACTCACTCTCTATTTGACACGTTTTACATTCGGGCTTTGGTATTTTTCGCGATATCTTTTTTGGCCAAGTCAACTTTTTGTTATTTACTGTTTAAAAAACGAACTTATTTATTTACTTTCTTTGAAACTGAACTTTTCATTTATTGATAGATAATGTAATTTCTTTTTTTATTTAAAGTAATAATTATTCTTTTTTCTTTCACTTTTCCAGATCCTTTCAACTTCTTTTTTGGTTTATCAATTTCTTTCACAACTTTTTCTAGTGGGGTTATTTTCTCTAACAGGTCATAGGATAGGATGTTACCTATTTTGTTATTATTTTTTTGTTATTCTGAATATTATTTTTTATTATTACCTATTTCTTATTTATTATTATTATTATTTTTTTATATATTATTTTTTCTTTTTCGTACGGTACCTCGGATCGCACTGACTCTATTGAAAAAAACATGGTTACATTGCCTTGCGATCTCTCTCTCTCTCTTTCTCTGCCTGCTCTCGTGGAGCATGTTTTTTTATCAGACCAAATACAGGGTCAGTCATAGGCGGGTTCCTTAAGTTCACCACTTAGGTAGTTTAATATTTTTTTAATTAAACTTATTGGCCACTATTGTGAACGTTAACCATAATGTTGGATTTCACCAATGACCCAATGAAGAGGATTGACAGAGGGAACTGTAACTGCTAAGGTATAACTAATTACTCACCATTAAGCCAACTTGTATGGCTTTAGCTCATCTTAGCAATATTGAATGTGTTTTAGCAAAAGCTATTCCTACAGGGTCGAGAAGAAAACGGTTTACATTTGTGACGCGCGGGGCTACATCTCTCCTTAATGTATGAAGGCGGGTGTCGATCGATGACATAAGATGTTTTTCATTCTTTGTTCTTCTTTTTGTAGCTAAATTCCCTTTTGAGGATGAGCTATTCATTTTTTCCCTCACAGCTGTGTCCGCACATAGTCGACAGCCGTCGATCGACGAGGTGAATCCATATTGTCAAGGCAGTGAGGACGGTTTCAGCCGACGTAGATCGATGATTAATTTCGGCATGACGTTTGGTTTTGGCTACAAAAAATTTACGAATGGATGTCCTTCACACCAACCATTACTATTTCTTTGTCAAGGAAAATTTCAGTCTGGTATCCTCCCTGTTTAAAGTTCCCCCCAGCCAGCTGCCAGATTATTCTGTACCACCCTGTACATGGCGTTAATTAGTGCTGGTTGCATTTGTAGCATGAATATCAAGATCTAGTCGTAGTAACCTACAGGGTCAAGGTAGGGGGATTAGCAAGTGATGGGTACTAATGGTAGCTATTCTGGTCAGGTTAAAGGTTCTAATAACCATTATAATCCTGACTGAATTACTGACAAGCTCCTGAGGTAGCGGTCATCTGGTTTGACTTTTGAATGTTGACTATGGGCTTCCAAGCACTGATCAACATGTGGGTTTTATATTTCAGCAATTTTTCTCAAGTTCTCACTATTCAAAGATAGGTATATGGCCAGATTGGCCAGCTTAGCGAATTTTAGTAAATTTACCAGCCTAGGTAGCACGTCTGCCTTGTAAGCGCTAGCCCGCGGTTTCGGCCCGGGGCGGATTTTATCCTGAACGAATGATGTTCGTTCTCGGAACGGCTGGCTTTCTTCTATCCTGTGTTCCTTCTCTCTTCGATTTCGGGACGATTAGACCTTAGCAGTTACAGTTCCCTCTATAATATCAAACTTCTTTAAAAAATGTCAACGTGAGTTCTCACTTTTCAAAGTCACATGGCAAGTTTTCTAACGAGAGGCACATGTTTAAGATATTTCTACAAATGATAATTTTGAAATTATTATGATTTTTCATATTTGTTTATAATTATTGCAAACACACATAATTATAAGTGCAAATAAGACCTAACGAAGCCAATAATAGATACTTACAATGACACAATCGGCGAGAGTTTCTGGTTCAGTACTGTACATTTCCCAGATATCAAGCTCCGAACCGGTCAGCTATCGACAGAGCCGGATTCCTCAGAGGCGGATTTACAACCGAGAGCTGCTGACGATCCCTTCGACCTGAACAGTGGCGTAGGGGACATCTTTCACGCCCTATACGAAGCGATTCTGTACGGACAGAAACAGCACGTGAGCTTCAAGATAAAATCACCAGAGGGCGCCGTGTATGTGTACGACCTAGTGTGTGACGTAGGAGGACATTGTGACGTCAGAATACAGAGTAAGGTGAAGGAGAAGCAGGGGAGTCCGCGGCAGGCGTTGGACCTGTTCCTGAAGGGTGATGTAAGTACATTGTTTGGTAGACCTTTTTTATTCAAAATTTAAATGCTTGTCACAAATATCGTTCCCCAATGATTACACCTAGATAAATTTTATGACTTGACTTGGACTCGAACTCGAACTACCAACTTCCAGATTCAAAGTTCAACGCGTTAACCACTGCACCACTGAGGTTGGTTACCTATCTTAGGAAAAGGTTGATTGAAAAATTTCCGCTTCGCCCGCGGAACGGAATTCGAACCCAGAAGAATCTCCGGGTTGAGATAGTTTACTCTTAACCGCTTGGCCACAGAGGTAGTCTATATTGAGTCTATATTTTTACTATTTTTTCAGTCAAGATTTAGGTACCTATTTATAAATTTCATCAGTATCTTCAAGGAAAATAGATAATACAGTTACTTTAGTCGCCTAGGTAGTTCTTTAGTCGCCTCTTCTTTTCCCAGGGTGAAGTTCAATTCATTCAGCCGGATCTGAAAGTTCAAAACCTAAGCTCCGCCATTCTCCAATCGCTGAAAGGCATAAATGAGAGGCTGAACCTGGTAGACAATATCAATACGTTCAAGATGAAGGAGTTCAGTGAGGAGAAGAAAGCTGAGTTTGTGCGTGAAGTGCTCCAAGCTCACAATAAACTGAGGGAGCACCATGGTGCGGAGCCTTTGGCTTTGGAGAAAAAGGTGAGAGAAACATTCAATTTTATCCGTGCCCGAGTGGGTATCACACTACGCTTGTACACCGGAGATCCCGTGTTCGATTCCCGGCGGGGTTGAACTTTTTTCGCTAACCGTTGCTGGATATTGAAAACAAAAAAGCGGTAACGCATCTTCTTTTCCCAGGGTGAAGTTCAATTCATTCAGCCGGATCTGAAAGTTCAAAACCTAAGCTCCGCCATTCTCCAATCGCTGAAAGGTATAAATGAGAGGCTGAACCTGGTGGACAATATCAATACGTTCAAGATGAAGGATTTTAGTGAGGAGAAGAAAGCTGAGTTCGTGCGCGAAGTGCTCCAAGCTCACAATAAACTGAGGGAGCACCATGGTGCGCAGCCTTTGGCTTTGGAGAAAAAAGTGAGAGAAACATTCAATTTTCTCCGTGCCCGAGTGGGTATCACACTACGCTTGTACACCGGAGATCCCGGGTTCGATTCCCGGCGGGGTTTAACTTTTTTCGCTAACCGTTGCTGGATGTTGAAAACAAAAAATACCTGCTCTTTGGGGGTAAGAGCTAGTTTTTTGGGTGGTCTACTCCCATTGCTTTGTGATGTGTTTGACCGTTTACTCAGTTCTTAGACAACTATTAGATTTAACATCCAGACTACTCCAAACACCACCCTGACTCAAAAGGTAAAAACACACTATTATCACGTCACATGACGTGAGGGATGAACGAAATTACCTACAATATTATGAGGAAACTTTGACCTACATCTTTGTGACTCCCCATGAGCTCACGTGATAGTGTGGCTCTACCTAAAGTCTGATCGTTTACTCAGTTTTTAGACAACTATTAGATTTAACATCCAGACTACTCCAAACACCACCCTGGCTCAAAAGGTTCCATATTGTCAAGGCAGTGAGGACGGTTTCAGCCGACGTAGATCGATGATTAATTTCGGCATGACGTTTGGTTTTGGCTACAAAAAAAAATTACGAATGGATGTCCTTCACACCAACCTTTGCTATTTCTTTATCACGGGAAATTTCAGTCTGGTATTCTCCCTGTTTAAAGTCCCCCCCAGCCTGCTGCCAGATTATTCTGTAGCACCCTATACATGGCGTTAATTAGTGCTGGTTGCATTTGTAGCATGAATATCAAGATCTAGTCGTAGTAACCTATAAGGTCAAGGTAGGGGGATTAGCAAGTGATGGGTACTAATGGTAGCTATTCTGGTCAGGTTAAAGGTTCTAAGAACCATTATATTCCTGACTGAATTACTGACAAGCTCCTGAGGTAGCGGTCATCTGGTTTGACTTTTGAATGTTGACTGCGGACTCCCCACTGATCAACATGTGGGTTCTACATATATTTCAGCAATTTTTCTCAAGTTCTCACTCTTCAAAGACATATGGCCAGCTTAGCGAATTTTCCTAAAGTTACCAGCCCAGGTAGCGCGTCTGCCTTGTAAGCGCTAGCCCGCGGTTTCGATTTCCGCCCGGGGCGGAATTTATCCTGAACGAATGATGTTCGTTCTCGGAACGGCTGGCTTTCTTCTATCCTGTCTTCCTTCTCTCTTCGATTTCGGGACGATAAGACCTTAGCAGTTACAGTTCCCTCTATCAAACTTCTTTAAAAAATGTCAACGTGAGGTATCTCAAGTTCTCACTTTTCAAAGTCACATGGCAAGATTTCGAACGAGGCACATGTTTAAGGTATGCCTCGGCCTCCGAATGATAATTTTGCAATAATTATGATATTTCATATTTGTTTTTAATTATTGCAAAATGTCGAGCTTCCTGATGCGGAGTTCCATATTAGAGTTCCGGAGCCGTCACTCAGTTGGGCTTCCGGTACCCTAGATGTTTTCTCTGAGTTCCTTTTGGTTTGGGACTGTTTTTTTTCTAAAATTTTGACACCGTTTTCTGATGTTGTTACGATTTGTTTCTGCCTCTACATTTCCCAGATATCAAGCTCCGAACCAGTCAGCTACCGGTAGATTCCTCAGAGGCGGATTTACAATCGAGAGCTGCTGACGACCCCTTCGACCTCGGCAGTGGCGTAGGGGACATCTTTCACGCCCTATACGAAGCGATTCTGTACGGGCAGAAACAGCACGTGAGCTTCAAGATAAAATCACCAGAGGGCGCGGTGTATGTGTACGACCTAGTGTGTGACGTAGGGGGACATTGTGACGTCAGAATACAGAGTAAGGTGAAGGAGAAACAGGGGAGTCCCCGTCAGGCGTTGGACCTGTTCCTGAAGGGTGATGTAAGTAGATTATTTGGTAGACCTTTTTTATTCAAAATTTAAATGCTTGTCACAAATATCGTTCCAAAATTGTTACACCTAGATAAATTTTATGACTTGACTTGGACTCGAACTACCAACTTCCAGATTCAAAGTCCAACGCGTTAAACACTGCACCACTGAGGTTGGTTACCTATCTTATTTATTTATTTGATATACCTTATTTTTACTGTCGGCTAAGACTAAAAAGTCCCATTATGCCAACAGTTTAAAAAGGCCTCATTTATTAACATCAATAATAAATACAACAAAGGTTTTGACATTACAAAAGATGGAAAAGTTAAATATATATGTGGGAGAGAGTGACTGGTTTCTTCTATTTCCCACTCTGACATCACTAGTACACTACTTATGATTTAAAAATAAAACAAGGAACACGGTCTTTACAATGAAACGATCAACTTAGGTTTATTTAGATACAATAATTTAAAGGAACGAGGAGGTAAATCACATAATAAGTGAAAAGGTAATACAGCTTAACAATATCAAGTGATAATAATAAAACAATAGTTTATATACAAAAACCTCACAACTTCCCGACCGCAAGACTATATTCGTAGGGATCTCTAACAGGACTCGGATAGGACTGGAGCTCCTCAGTCCAGGAGCAATATTTTGGGATGTAGTGGAGGAAGACTTAGCTGGCTGCTACATATTTATATATAAAAAAGTTAAGAATGTTAATGGCTGACATAGAGGTTGCCCCACGAGAGTCCCACAATAGGTAACTCATTCATAATAAAGTCATAAACCATTGAATTATTTCTAGAAAAATAATTTTACATATTGATAGATTCTGACGTAACTTTGTGAAGATTCATCTTGAAAAGAAGAACACAATAGCTTTTACTGTGAAGAGTAAAAGCTATTGTGAAAAATAATTTTGTCAAACGACCCCAATTCGTGGTAAATCTATTGTTTTAAAAAAGGTCAACTATTCTTTAAATCTTTCAAGTCATTGTAAATAAAACCTGTTCTCTGGGAAGAACGCCAGTTGGGTCCCATGACCTTTTTTCTTAAGTTGGTTGACTACCAGTTGGGTCCTGGGGTTTTGAGGGTCCAACTACCAATTGGGTCCCGGGCTTACTACCATAAGTCATTATACCTGTAATGACGGGGGCACGGTTGGTCCAGTGGTAACGTGCTTGCTTGCCATGCAGAAGGTCCCGGGTTCGAATCCCACCATCGACAAAAGTTTGTACTCGTTTTTCGATTGCAAATATTTCAACGGGTTACTTTCTGGTGTTCTCGTGTTGACCCAGCACCTAAATGGGAAGTATTGTGTCTCTTCTCGCCCATCTGATGAGAGGCATACTACGGGATGGGCATGCAGGCAGTCTTCGACACAGACCACAAGCGTCCAATGTAGCAGTTGTTTCATCGCTACGAAATAAAAACGGCGGTGAAACACTCATCTTTTATATATAAAACAAAAATACTCTTTGGGGGTAAGAGCTAGTTTTTTGGGTGGTCTACTCCCATTGCTGTGTGATTTGTTTGATCGTTTACTCAGTTTTTTAAAAAAAAAAAAAAAAAAAAAAAAAAAACTAGTTAGGTCAGGTTTCTGAAGTCCAAGGGGACTGAAAGGGCTCTGAACTTTTCCTTTGTCAACATTAGGACTGCAATCACAATCCTCTGTGCACCCTCTTCACTCCCTCTGGAGCAAAACTTGTAGAAGCGGAATGCATTTCTAATTTGAAGCCAAAAACCCAAAAGCTCGGACTTGGCAGGGACTTGAACCGAAGGGAGAATGGGAGATTAACTTCTTAAGTCACGTGTGTGGAAGTTTGCTATCAAAGGAACTGGCACAAACGCCGTAGGAACGTAGGATACTACAAGTTGCGGTCTAGATGTGAAATCCGCCTTAGTAATGAAATTTCCGATGAATTAATTGATGACACACCGTCATTGATGACAGTTCATTGATGAAACTCGTCTGTTTCACTTGAGGTTGCACCGAAGAGTCTCGAATCGGCAAGAAGTTCACGTCAACGACAACCATCGCTACGACATTTCGGTTGACCATTAAAAATAATAATAAAAAAATAGACTGAGCCTTTCACATCTTCATTCCACAAATGAGGATTGAACCCACACTCTCCTGTGATAAGGAAGCCAGAACCACGTACCAAAAACTTTCGCAATTTCTCTTTCGAACTTTGTGAAAGTTATGACGTAATATTGCAGAGAAAAACCTTTTTAAAAACATTGCATAACCTTATAAAATAGCTGTTTTGACGTCAAACTTCTGAGGATAGGTATGGACCGAGTATTTCTGGAAATATTTTTGGACCGAGTATTTTTGCTCTCAATCATGTTCGCTTCATTTTTGTCAACAACTTTTGTCCGATAAAAATGAAATTTGTTGAAAATGGTCGACAAATCAAGGAATTTTCATAGTTAAGTTTTTAGACCCATGGGCTTTTTTGAGGACCCCCAGGGGGGGCTGTTTTCCAAGTGAACCCAGCAGCTTACTAACTTTACTAGTTAGAGAAAAATATATTTTAAAGTTTTTTTTTTTTTTTTTTTTTTAGGTTTGATAGAGGGAACGGTAACTGCTAAGATCTTATCGTCCCGAAATGGAAGAGATAATTAAGATATATATGCAGGTTAGGAGAAAGCCGAACATTATCCGTCCAGGATAAAATCCGCCCCGGGCGGAAATCGAACCCGCGAGCTAGCGCTTTCGAATCTCCCAGACAAAAGATTACTTTAAACCCATTTAAAAAGACCAATAATAAAAATAGATAATAGTCCATTCGAGTGCCTACCTAAGGTATGGGTACATTTGTAGCCCAATTCCAGCGTAAAGCAATCTAATCTA
This sequence comes from Diaphorina citri, assembly GCF_000475195.1. Lineage (NCBI taxonomy): Eukaryota > Metazoa > Arthropoda > Insecta > Hemiptera > Psyllidae > Diaphorina > Diaphorina citri. The sequence goes on along the minus strand of NW_007377634.1, from coordinate 297,832 downwards.
GGCTAACCCGAGACGAATTTTACTTCCTAAGATTAAAACAAGATAACAAGAGGTCTATTGTTTATCTCTAATGACAAATACCGGTATAGGTACCTATAGGTACATAATAATATCTACAGGAGGTATGTGAGTCCCATCCGGAGTGAATTTTATCCTAAACTGTTAAGGTTTCTTCTCGAAACCGCTGCGCTGGCTTTCTCCTATCCTGTCCTCCTTCTCTTTTTGCTTTCGAGACGTCTTGAAAGAAACGTCTCGAAAGAAAAAAAATGAAATAGATTATCGCTAAAGGGATTTTAGCTAAAAGCTTTGCGGTTGTAAGATTATTGTAAACCTCTTGAAAATGCTTCAATTTCAGCTGTCAGCCCTAGCTCTGGACTGGGCAAACCAGCTGTTGGAAGCCGACAAGTTCAGTCACCGTCCAGATAACAAGTTCGGAGAGAACATCTTCTTCTACACCTCTTCATTCTACGTGGACGATAAGGAGGCTATAAAGAAAGCTGTGACCGCCTGGTACAACGAGATAGAAGACTACAGAGAGTATTTCGACCTAGAGCCCCCCCTTGAGGCGCTCACCACTGGGAATCCTACAGGTGAGAAATTTTGCGTGCTACCTAACCCTAATTTTATTTACAGTAGAAAGTTGTTCTTTTGTTTAAGTCCTTTCCTCCTTTTTGTACGCTATGTGACCCCTTCTGTTAATGACAGAGATTCGATAACAATGTCAAACGCAGTCTGCGGATCAAACAATCCAAGTTGGTTCACCAAAGTTCAAAATAAACTAAGAAGACCGAAGACCATAATCCTGTTTACCTATATCAGTTGCTTTTCTATCAAGCATATTTCTATAATACATATGTAGTGATTTCGGATCTGGAGGTTAGTGGTTCTAGTCCAAGTCAAGAGTCAAGTCGTAAAATTGATCGAGGCGTTTCAAGTGGGGGAGGATATTAAAGTTAGGAAATTAAAATAAAATTCGCTTCATTCCTATCCCATTTCGTTACTTCCCCAGGTCATTTCACGCAGGTAGTCTGGAACGGCACCACAGAGGTAGGCCTCGGGTTATCTCGCAACGCTTCCTCCGACTTCCACAAGGTCATAGTGGTAGCTAACTATGCACCTCCTGGTAACATACTGGGCAGATTCAAGGAGAATGTACCGATGCCGGCGGAGTGGAAGAAGAAGAAATCGCAGAGGAGGAAGTAGAAACGAGGACGTGGATTACTCACTTTACTCAGTAACCAAAAAAGAGGGAAAGAAGCAAAGAGGACTTTGAAAATACGAGGCAAGAAGAAGTCTCAGATGAGAATGTAGAAAAGAGGAAGTGATAAAAGATGCCGGCGGAGTGGAAGAAGAAGAAATCGCAGAGGAGGAAGTAGAAACGAGGACGTGGATTACTCACTTTACTCAGTAACCAAAAAGAGGAAAAGAAGCAAAGAGGACTTTGAAAATACGAAGCAAGAAGAAGTCGCAGATGAAAATGTAGAAAAGAGGAAGTGATAAACTCCAAAGCAAAAAGAGGAGAAGAAAGAGAGGAGACTGAGAAGAAAAGTAGCCAGAAAAGAGGACGTTGAAAAACTCCAAAGTAGGTAAATACATAGCAAAGAAGAAAAAGGGAACGCTAGAAAAGAAGATTTAGAGAACACGAAGGAAGAAGAATTTGCAGAAGAGAAAGTAATCAGAAAAGAGAACGTGGAGAACCCTCAAGCAAAGAGGACGGAAAGTTTAAATCTCCGGTGAAAAGAGAAAATTCAAGAAGCAAAGAGGACGGAAAGTTAGAAAAGAGAACTTTGATAATTGTCCCCTTGACTGAAATTCTATTTCTTTTCAAATACCTACGTATTCTGCAAATGTAATAGAAAGTCGTGTGATGTTCACACCAGATTTTTTTCATTTCCCTCAATACAATTACAATATGGCGGAACCTGAAGCTACTCGAGACCCGCATCAGGGTTTAAGACGCAGCGTTGACGCTAAAGTAGGGGAAGTGGAATGAAAAACACGCGTCGGGTTCGCATCGCACCCACGTCGGAATGAAAAACAGACCTTTAGATAACACTTCAGTCGTTAATTTAAGACCGGTTTTAGCGTCACCTATGTTAAGCTCGCCGAGCAAACGCACCCACGGAACTCAAAGCAAGAAAGTTTTAGATAACACTTCAGTCGTTAATTTAAGACCGGTTTTAGCGTCACCTATGTTAAGCT
>NW_007377634.1:293551-295620 GCF_000475195.1 Diaphorina citri | reverse complement strand
GCGTATAATATCTCTAGTAGCGCGGTCAAACTTTCTTGACTTGGCGGGGCGGAGCGCTACCGCGCTCCTTAATTAAAACCTTCCCTACAATATGCTGGTCCCATCTAAACCATATTAAAAACGTCTCTGGGTGACTTAAACATTATATTGGTAGTTATTAGGAAACATTAAAAGGAATAAAGGGAGAACGGGCTCTAGTCTTGATTTTAAATCATGAAAATAAAATTAAAAATCAAATCAATGATAATGATAATAATAATAAACTGAATATTAAACAAATTAGGCAGGTACATAGGTACTGATTTAACCACGATCAAATAAACTACGGACTAAAAAATTCTCGGAGGGACGGGCCCTGTCTGTAAACAACATATCTCGAGAACGGTAAGAGCTAGAGACTTGAAATTTGGCATGCAGCTGTCAAATGTGACAAGGATGCGACACAAAACTTTTGGTTAAGGTCGGTGCAACGGTTGGCGACATTTTACCGCTTTTTGGCGGTTTTCGGTGTAATTCAATAATATCTTGGGAACCTAAACAACATATCTCGAGAACGGTAAGAGCTAGAGACTTGAAATTTGGCATGCAGCTGTCAAATGTGACAAGGATGCGACACAAAACTCGGTGCAACGTTGGCGACCGGTGCAAATGGTTAAGATCGGTGCAACGTTGGCGACATTTTACCGCTTTTTGGCGGTTTTCGGTGTAATTCAATAATATCTTGGGAACGGTATGAGCTAGAGACTTGAAATTCGGTATGTTGTCCACATATGAGACAAGAATGGAACACAAAACTTTTGGTTAAGATAGGTGCTGCGGTTGGCGGTTTTCGACCGTTTTTTGGCGGTTTTCAACTATACTGACTAAACGGTTAGAGATATTAGGATAAAATCCGCCCCGGGCGGGAATCGAACCCGCGGCCTAGCGCTTACAAGGCAGACGCACTACCAACTAAGCTAACTTGGCTGGCAGAGAAGTTTTTAATCATCCAAAAAGGAGTTTTTAATAATTCAAAAAGGAGTTTTTAATAATTCAAAAAGGAGTTTTCAATAATTCAAAAAGGAGTTTTTAATAATTCAAAAAGGAGTTTTTATTTTAGTGATCCAAAAATGAGGATTTTCTAAAAACTCCTTTTTGGATGATTAAAAATTCTCCCATTAGTGAAATCTTCGATTAAGTCATTGGTGAAATACACCATGAGACTATAAACCTATACTTTATAAGAAGCAAGTATCTTTTCCAAGGGTTTTGTCATCTCTGTATAACTGCATTTACTGCCAAGGTTTTAGTGACGGTGAAATTTCCCAGTTATTTTTGTTAATATACGCCGAGTGAGGCTGGTAAATGACCGGGTGACTGACCGCAGGGAATGGTCCAAATGAAGAAGTGACCAACAGATGGGCCAGCCAGTAGAAGGTCCCGGGTTCGATTCTCTCCTATCACCCTGTATATTTCCGATATTATACCATTCTCTGTCTCTGTCTGAATATCTCTTTAGTAAATGCAAGACTCAAGTCAATCCTCTCTCTCTCTCTTCATCTCTGGTTTGTTGCAGAATGTATTTTTTTTCTCATCTCGATCTGCGCTCTCTCTCTCTCTCTCTCTCTCTCTCTCTCTCTTTCTTTCTTTCTTTCTCTCTCTCTTGATCTTTAAGAATTCTTCACAGATCTGAACTTGAAGATCGGATTCTCTGTCTCTCTCCTGTCGTTGTCAAGCCGTTCGCTCTGTCTCTTTCTCTCTGCAGTCTCCGATGGTACATTCTTCTCCTTCCTCTACTTCTTCCTCTCTCTCTCTCTCTCTCTCTCTCTCTCTCTCTCTCTCTCTCTCTCTCTCTCTCTCTCTTTCTTTCTTTCTTTCTCTCTCTCTTGATCTTTAAGAATTCTTCACAGATCTGAACTTGAAGATCGGATTCTCTGTCTCTCTCCTGTCGTTGTCAAGCCGTTCGCTCTGTCTCTTTCTCTCTGCAGTCTCCGATGGTACATTCTTCTCCTTCCTCTACTTCTTCCTCTCTCTCTCTCTCTCTCTCTCTCTCTCTCTCTCTCTCTCTCTCTCTCTCTCTCTCTCTTTCT
>NW_007377634.1:283700-292423 GCF_000475195.1 Diaphorina citri | reverse complement strand
ATGGTCGAATGCACAACGGGTTTGGCGACCTATTTTACCGCTTTTTGGCGGGTTTTCGTGTAACTTCAATAATATCTTGGGAACCGTCTGACTAGGTGGTTGAAATTTTTCTTTTTTTGGTATGTAATGGTAGTCCACATATGAGACAAGAATGGAACACACAAAACTTTTGGTTAAGATAGGTGCTGCGGTTGGCGGTTTTCGACCGTTTTTTGGCGGTTTTCAACTATACTGACAAAACGGTTAGAGATATTGTAAAAGTTACTAAAGAACATAAAAATAAGCATCATTCAATAGGATAAGGAAAGTCGTGTGATTTTCACACCAGATATTTCTGAAATGTGCCAGAAATGTTGAAGAGATATATTAAATTTACTTGCTGTTGGATTTTCGAGATGATCCTTGGATCTTCGGGGGGCCTTTCTATCAAGTGAGTTCTACAGTTGACTTGACCAGTATTTCTCTTTCAAAAACGCGCTTTTCTTCCTTGCAAAGCTACTCAACCCTGTTTTAAACTAAATGGGTTAGAATTAGTATGAGTGAGTGAGTGAATCAGTGAGTGAGTCAGTCAGTCAGTTACACAAGGGGCTGTATATATTTAGGATACATAGATAGGTAAATAGATACCTATAGGTACATAAGTACTTGTTCAGGATTCTGGTCATCCTAACAACTAAGATGGAACAGTCTTTTTGCCAGCCTAGTTCGCTTGGTTGGTCTGCCTTGTAAGCGCTAAGCCGCGGGTTCGATTCCCGCACTGGGTCCCCCAACCAGACTAAGCTGGTCTACTTCCTGTTTAACGTCCCCCAGCCAGATTAAGCTGGTATACTTCCTGTTTAAAGTACCGCAGCCAGACTAAGCTGGTCTACTCCCTGTTTAAAGTTCCCCAGTCAGACTAAGCTGGTCTACTCCCTGTTTAAAGTTCCCCAGCCAGACTAAGCTGGTATACTTCCTGTTTAAAGTACCGCAGCGAGACTAAGCTGGTCTACTCCCTGTTTAACGTCCCCCAGCCAGATTAAGCTGGTATACTTCCTGTTTAAAGTACCGCAGCCAGACTAAGCTGGTCTACTCCCTGTTTAAAGTTCCCCAGCCAGACTAAGCTGGTCTACTCCCTGTTTAACGTTCCCCAGCCAGACATATCAACCTCTTCTTCACTAAATGTTGACACCCTCGCCACTGGTCTGTACCTGCTGGTCAACTTTTTGCTCCAATGTCATTGTTTGTGTCTGTCTTGGGCAATTTCTCAGAATACTTTGTGAGTCACCTAACCATTTGAATCAAATCCCCAGTAATCATTAAATCAAAATTAACATTTTTACAAGGATTAAGGAAAAAAAAATCATACATTTCTCTGATATTTTAGATACCTTGTTAGATGCAGCCCAAAGTAATTGAATCAAAATCAATTGATCTTTCACACCGGAGGACATTTTTTAGGCTCTCAGCTTGGAAATCTTGGAATACGAGGTCCTCGTCTCGAGAGGACAATTTCAGAATAGAGATAAAGGGAGCTTTTTATACCTTGGGAATCTTGGGATCACTTTTTGAAAAATTTCCCCAGAGAGATGGAAATTTTTCCAAAAATCCCTAAAAGTCACTAAAAAAATCAAAAATCCCTAAAAATTCGACGAAAAAGTCCCTAGACCCTAGATCTAGATGCTCAAAAAAGTCTCAAGAGACCTTCAAAAGTCCCTAAATCTAGGGTCAATCCCCAATATGGTCACACTGGGAAACCGAGAAGTTGCATAAAAACTTACTTGACTCTGCCAATCATTGCGTTGAAATCATCTCCTTCAGCACATCCAAGCAGTGTGTATGAGAATATTCCTAGTATTGTCACTACACCAGCGAACACATTGAATCCACCCAAACATCGTGCCCTAGGGCGTACTTTGGACACGAAAGCTCCTGATGATATAATTCCCAGCGCCGTGAAAACCAAACCCACGACACCTGCGATGCAGAATATGGAGATCATTAGGTTGCCGAAAGGTGGTCGGATTTTTTTTCCAGCCCAAAGTAAGACAATTTTCCGATCTGGATTGTCAGGCATACTAAGGTTAGTGTGGAACTGGATTTTCGACCTCGAAATCTTAGGGGAGACCTTTTTGGGGGCAATAAAACTCGAAGAAAATGCATATTTTTGGCAATATTGGTAAGATTAAAGGCTCAAACGTCAGGTTAGTTGAGATAAAGGGAGAAAAACTTTTCCAACAATAGGATATAGGATGAACATCGGTTGTTACTTCAACATCATCACAATGTACTGGAGAAAACTTACTTTTCTTTTTAAAAAAGAGAAAAAACAAAAGTAATTTGAACTTATGACATGAGAGTGGGTATATGCCATTACGGAAACTGTGCCTGTAATCAAGAAACTTTGGCAACTCTGTGAAACTTTGAACAGATTGGAAGATATATCGGCAGCTCTCTCCCCGTTATAAATAGGTCTACTTTCAAGTCTATAGGTATCCATGTAAGATGTAACTACTACCTATGTCCTGAGTAGAACTGATTAGTAAAGAAGTAGCTGATAGTACTAACTTTACAAGATAAAAGTTTTGTAGGAAGAAAGATTTAACTTAGAAATATACCTATTAAATGCTTGAATTTTGAAATGTTCTGATATCCCTTTGAGTTGTGACCTGTGACATCTCTTTGACCCCAAGGACTACCCAGCTACCCACAGATATTCTCAAGATGAAAACTTCTTTGCAAGTGCAGAATCTCAGATTCGTTGTAAACTCCAGAAAAGGTGTAGGAATACCTTCAGAAATAGTACATACATATAGTATAGAGACAGCATAAGACTGTACACCTTGGGATGAATCTTTTCTTGAAATTCATCCACGGTGCTGGTGAAATGTTCAGACGAAAAACAAAAGTTGATGAAATGGTGCGAGGAGCTCTTTGTTTTTATTTAACTTTGATGGACTTTTTATTGAGCAATTTATACCCCCCTTTGCTTCCTCTTTCTTATTTTATGTGTTGAGCTTTGGCTCTTCAGGCACGGATTGGGATGTTTAAATGTCTGGAAGGATATTATATTTCCCTTGTCCTCTTTCTCCACCACCTCCTCCTCACGTTAAAGGTTGCTGGCAGATGTCATGATGGTTTTGGAAGATGAATTTTCCTCTAATAGAGTGTCTACATGTTACAATGGAGCGCCAAATGACGATCGGGAAAAGCCACTATTGGTACAACAATGGTATTTACCTCCTTGTAGCATTCTAATCTAGGTAGTCTGTGGTAACTCTCCTAAAGAATTCTGCATTCTGAACTGCTTGCCAGGGAGGTTTTCACAACTGTTGAGAATGTTGGGGATACCAATCATTATCTACTACAATATTTACTCGGATGATCAGTTATATATCTATAGGAACTCTTATGCTTACCATTCACTGTCAGACCGTCTGACAGACCTGGGTCTCAAGCTTTTTCCACCACACACGTTGAGACGGTCTGACAGATCCAAGGTCTGTGAGACCGCAGTCTATCAGATGGTGTCAGCGTGAGTTTCTGGCCTTAGATAATGGGGTACCCCCAAAAAATACCACTTCGTTGCCATCAATTTAATTTTAAAGCATTGCACGCCGCCAATGCAGTGAAGCAGAAGTGAGATTAGAGGAAAGAGGAGTGCAATGAGGGTAAAGAAAGGTAGGTGGCACGCCGCCAATGCAGTGAAGCAGAAGTAATATTAGAGAAAGAGGAGTGGAATGAGGGGAAAGAAAGGTAGGTGTCACTCCCGCCCGGGGCGGATTGTTGTTTGTTTGGGTCAAATCTTGTATCTAAATTTAGACCCACTTCTACTAGTCCGATTGATTTCAACTTTGGCTCAGTTTTGTTAAGTTGATTGTTGGATGACAATAGAATATTTAATTTTATTACTAGTTTGTGTCCAAAACTTCCAGTGACCAAAGTTCATCCTATTGAAGATTACTTTGAAGTGAATGACTCCGGATCACCAGTCCCTCACATCCTGCCAAACTTCCACTGCATGCTCCAGTTAATGAAATAATTGACCATGTTACTCATATAGTCATCTCAATGTTAACCAATATGACATTTACTACATTATTGTTAACAATGAGAGCTCTCTGTCATTTGTTGTGTCTCTAAACAGGATCTCTACACTGTCAAGGTTTCTATTATCAGAAACAGTTATGAGCCAGATTAGAGACACACAGTCTCTGTTTTCATTGAAATTTCCAGTTTTTTAGCTAAATTTTGTATATTGTCTGTGGAAGTGAGGCATTATCTCGTATAGATAGGTACGTTTCTGTTAGTTCTTTGATTGAAATTTCCAGTTTTTTTTTCTACATTATCTACTTAGATACCTATAAGACATAGGACGTATCGTTTCTGTTATTGCTTTCATTGAAATTCCCAGTTTTGTGTAGAAATGTTTGACCTAGTGAGCTTAGCACGTGGTTTATGTAATATGCCTGTGTCTCCTATTCCAGTTAGTTGAGCTGTGTTACGTAAGTACTTACCTATGTCTGATTGTCTAATCAAGCTTTAAAAATCGTTATAAGATTTTCATCATAGCCCTTGTGTGTTTCTGGCATGCTTTTATTTGCAGTCTCTGTGGTGAAGTGATTCTAGTGTTTAGAGTGGTGGACTTCGAATCTGGAGGTTGATGGTTTGAGTTAATTATTTCAATATCTAGGGAGTAGTTTGTTCCACAAGTAAGATAAGAAAATTTGACCAATGGAAAACGTGTGCAAAACTTAGCTATTCAAGAATTCAGACTTCATAACAACAGTCAACAACAATCAATCATACCTCCTTAATAGTAATTATTGAATTATCAACATATATGTGCGTTTCATTTTAGTTTTCCTGGTATTTAATGATTCAATAGGTCTTCGTAGATTCGTATATAATAAGCTCTGGTATTCGTGTAAGCGTATAATATTCGTATAGGTCAGCTGTCGCAATCTAGATGTTTATGTTGTTCAGACGAGATCAATAAAAACTCTTATCGCTCGGTATCTAAAGTACTTACCACAAGGCCCGTTCCGACTTGTCCTTGTCGTTCGGAAAAAAATCGTGTCGTGTGGAGTAGGAACATTCTCATTTATCTAGGGAGTAGTTTGTTCCACAAGTAAGATAAGAAAATTTGACCAATGGAAAACGTGTGCAAAACTTAGCTATTCAAGAATTCAGGCTTCATAACAACAGTCAACAACAATCAATCATACCTCCTTAATAGTAATTATTGAATTATCGGTACAAATATCTACGTTTCGTTTAAGTTTTCCTGGTATTTAATGATTCAATAGGTCTTCGTAGATTCGTATATAATAAGCTCTGGTATTCGTATAAGCGTATAATATTCGTATAGGTCAGCTCTGATTGTGGCAATCTAGATGTTTAAGTTGTTCAGACCAGATGAATAAAAACTCTTATCGCTCGGTATCTAAAGTACCTACTTACCACAAGGCCCGTTCCGACTTGTCGTTCAGAAAAAAAATCGTGTCGTGTGGAGCAGGAACACTCTCATTTAAATTACCTACAAGAAAATGAAATGAAAAAATGAAAATGCAGTTTCTTTGTGTTATTATATCACAACTTTTGTGCTCACTGCAGCATTGTAGGATTTTTCCTCACGAGGCTGAGTGGGCCCCGCAACAGCCAGTCACGGAATCAATCATTTGCTTGATACAAAATTTGTTGACCCCGCCGGGAATCGAACCCGGGTCTCCCGCGTGCAAGGCGAGTGCAGTGACCACTACGCCATGGGAGCTGACCAAGACATCATTCTGGAAAAAATCGAATGAAACTCACGACAAGTGGGCACAAGCCTTAAGGCCGGCCACTTGCTTTCCGACTGTCCGGACAGGTGTAGGTCTGTCAGACCGCCTGAACGTGTGCGGCGGGAAAAGCTTCAGACCACTGCTTCAGACCGTCTGAGAGACCTAAAATCGGAAGCTTTTTCCGCCACACACGTTCCGGCAGTCTGACAGATCAAGATGTGTCCGCGACTCTCTCTCTCTCTCTCTCTCTCTCTCTCTCTCTCTCTCTCTCTCTCTCTCTCTCTCTCTCTTCAGAGTTCATCGCTCGGTATTTCGATTTTTTTTTCCTATTTTTATTTTTATTATTATTATTATTTTTATTTCAGTTATGTATTTAATATTATTTATAAGATATATAATAATAAAAAAATATATACTTTTTATATATTTATATTATACTATCTTTTTTTTACAATATTATTAAGTATAAATATATTTTTTCTTATATACTTATTTATAAGGATGTACATAATATAGGTATCTCAAATGAGGTAGTTATTTCTCTTGTTCATAAGGTTCACGATAGTGGCCAGTGATTTTTTTTTTTCTTCTTTAGATAAATAGCCATTTTACATGGCTGATATGCTACTGGTTAGTTTAATAGATAAAGTAGACTCGCACTTCGTGCTCGGGAGGGGGGCTTCGCCCCCCTCCACCCCCCGGGGGCTAAAATCGGCGAGAAAAAAAAAAATCTGCCAGCCTAGTTAGCTTGGTTGGTAGAGCGTCTGCCTTGTAAGCGCTAGGTCGTGGGTTTGATTCCCGCCCAGGGCGGATTGTTGTTGTTTGTTTGGGTCAAATCTTGTAACTAAATTTAGACCTACTTCTACTAGTCCGATTGATTTGAACTTTGGCTCAGTTTTGTAAGTTGATTGTTGGATGACAATAGAATATTTCATTTTATTAGGTACCTACTATTTTGTGTCCAAACTTCCAGTGACCAAAGTTCATCCTATGGAAGATTACTTTGAAGTGAATGACTCCGGATCACCAGTCCCTCACATCCTGCGAAACTTCCACTGCATGCTCCAGTTAATGAAATAATTGACCATGTTACTCATCTCAATGTTAACCAATATGACATTTACATTATTGCTAACAATGAGAGCTCTCTGTCATTTTTGTTGTGTCTCTAAACAGGATCTCTACAGTGTCAAGGTTTCTATTATCAGAAACAGTTATGAGCCAGATTAGAGACCACACAATCTCTGTTTTCATTGAAATTTCCAGTTTTTTAGCTAAATTTTGTATATTGTCTGTGGAAGTGAGGCATTATCTCGTAGATAGGTACGTTTCTGTTAGTTCTTTGATTGAAATTTCCAGTTTTTTTTCTTCATTATCTACATAGATTACCTATAAGACATAGGACGTATCGTTTCTGTTATTGCTTTCATTGAAATTTCCAGTTTTGTGTAGAAATGTTTGACCTAGTGAGCTTAGCACGTGGTTTATGTAATATGTCTGTGTCTCCTATTCCAGTTAGTTGAGCTTTGTTACGTAAGTACTTACCTATGTCTGATTGTCTAATCAAGCTTTAATAAAAAGCGTTATAAGATTTTCATCATAGCCCTTGTGTGTTTCTGGCATGCTTTTATTTGCAGTCTCTGTGGCGAAGTAATTGAAATCCGCCCCGGGCGGGAATCGAACCCGCGGCCTAGCGCTTACAAGGCAGACGCACTACCAACTAAGCTAACTAGGCTGGCGATTCTCTTCTCTACCTACCCCAAACTTTGGAACTCTATTTCTACGTGGTCAAATTCACAAACAAACAAATCATAAAATCCCATGTGCCTTTGAAAAGAAATAGTGATAGGGTTCTACAAGTGAGAGTGGAAGAACTTCATTATTGGGTTACTGAGAGCTGAATTGTTGGAATGTAGCTAACTAGGCTGGCGATTCTCTTCTCTACCTACCCCAAACTTTGGAACTCTATTTCTACGTGGTCAAATTCACAAACAAACAAATCATGAAATTCCATATGCCTTTGAAAAGAAATAGTGATAGGGTTCCTACAAGTTAGAGTGGAAGAACTTCATTATTGGGTTACTGAGAGCTGAATTCTTGGAATGTAGGTATTAAAGTGTCGAGCTTCCTGATGCGGAGTTCCATATTAGAGTTCCGGAGCCGTCACTCAGTTGGGCTTCCGGTACCCTAGATGTTTTCTCTGAGTTCCTTTTGGTTTGGGACTGTTTTTTTTCTAAAATTTTGACACCGTTTTCTGATGTTGTTACGATTTGTTTCTGCCTCTACATTTCCCAGATATCAAGCTCCGAACCGGTCAGCTATCGACAGAGCCGGATTCCTCAGAGGCGGATTTACAACCGAGAGCTGCTGACGATCCCTTCGACCTGAACAGCGGCGGTAGGGACATCTTTCACGCCGCTATACGAAGCGATTCTGTACGGACAGAAACAGCACCGTGAGCTTCAAGATAAGATCACAGATGCGCGTCGGCTCTGGTGTACGACTAGGTGTGTAGACGGTAGGAGTATTCATTATGTGACGTCAGGGAATTACAGTAGTTTAAGGTGAAGGAGAAGCAGGGAGTCCGCGGCAGCACAGGTGCTTGACCTCCCCTGCCTTCTCCTTCACCTTACTCTGTACTCTGATCGTTGCACATTATTTCGCTCGCGTTAGCGTGCTACGGTATCACGTATGTTGCGGGTGTATCACATTATCTACTGCGCTTTCTTTCGGTGTATTTTTTATTTTCTTATATCTTATTTCCTGGGCTGTTCTGTCGTACAGAATCGTGCTTTTGGTGTTCTTTATATTTTGGGTCTTTGTTAAAGATTTGTCTCTTCCTATCTCACTGCATTTGTTCGATGTATGTATCTTCTAGTCTTCTCTCGTTGTATTAATATCGGTTTGTTTTTGGGACCTCTGCAGGAATCCGGCTCGTCGTCGATAGGGCTGACCGTTCGGAGC
>NW_007377634.1:282082-282791 GCF_000475195.1 Diaphorina citri | reverse complement strand
GATCTCCACATACCAAACATCCCTGCTCAAAGTTCCACTTTATGTAAACACTACCTACATAGGTGATCGTTTACTCAGTTTTTAGACAACTATTAGATTTAACATCCAGACTACTCCAAACACCACCCTGGCTCAAAAGGTAAAAAAAAAAACATTATTATCACGTCACATGACGTGAGGGATGAACGAAATTACTACAATATTATGGGAAAACTTTGACCTACATCTTTGTGACTCCCCATGAGCTCACGCGATAGTGTGGGTCTACCGAAAGTGACCAAAAATTAATATAATTCAGAAATGTTCGGATAAATATTACCTACTCACTTCACTCGTTCACAGCTAATGGAAGATGCCCAATCCTATGCAGAGCAATGCGCCAGGGGCGGCTCCATCATGCCCCGCAATCAGGTGTCACCCTACGGGGAGAACATATGGGGCCTCACCACTAACGCCTCGGACTTTGACGACTTCCATGGATACCGCCCTGTGGGGAAATGGTACTCTGAGGTCCGCCACTACGTGTTTGGGCAGGAGCCGGAAGATAATTCAGCAGGTAATTCAGATGCAAGCCATTCACACTCAGACCGTCTGAGATAGACCGACGGAAAGTGTGTGGCAGAAGAAGATCAAGGTCTCTCCGAGGCAGGGCTGTATTTGGGGGGGGGGCGAGGGGGCCCAGACCCCCCCCCCCCCCGCGCCCCCTTTT
>NW_007377634.1:271008-281723 GCF_000475195.1 Diaphorina citri | reverse complement strand
GAAGAAAAAAAAAGAGCAGATTGCCCTCCCTCTAAACACCCTAAAAAAAAAAAAAAAAAAAAAAAAAAAAAAAACTAATAGTACCTATTTGCAATAGCAAATTCTGTGCATACGCGGGGCCAACAATTAAAACACTGGAAAAAGACCGATTTCCCTTGACAGTCGGAAAATCTGTACGAGAAAACACGGAAATGCAAATCCTAAGCCGTAATTAGTGTTATTAGAGCATAATTGATTCCCTTAGGTCTACAAGGTACTTGGGTAAATCGGTACTAGATGTTTTAAAAGTAGGTACCTATATGTACTTGTATGTAGGTTTGTAGGTAAATAGGTACTAGATGTTTTAAAAGTAGGACCCTATGTCCTATGTACATGTATGTAGGTTTGTATGTATCTAGAATCTAGTTGAGTTTTAGAAATTATACCAACTAACTAGTAGCTAATGTGATGCAGTTTATTTGTGTTATTATATCACAACTTTGGTGCTCACTGCAGCATTGTAGGATTTTCCCAATATCTCAATAATCCTAAAATCCCATGTATTTTTGTCACAACTTTGGTGCTCACTGCAGCATTGTAGGATTTTCCCAATGTCTCAATAATCCTAAAATCCAATGTTTACCTACTATGCTGGCACCGGTCACTATGCGCATTTATATGTCATAGCCACTCATTTTCCTCACGAAGCTGGGTGGGCCCCGCAACAGCCAGTCACGGAATCAATCCTTTGATGATACAAATTTCTTGACCCCGCCGGGAATCGAACCCGGGTCTCCCGCGTGCAAGGCGAGCGCAGTGACCACTACGCGATGGGAGCTGACTAACTAGGTCTAGGTACTCAGATAAGTCCTAGAAATTACCTATAGTACCTACCTACATACCTACTAACCAGGTAGATAGGTATGTAGGTAATTAGTATCTAGAAAAGTAGGTAAATAAGTCACTAATGAGTCACCAAACCCTGAACAAGAAATTTCCCAACACTTGGGGAGAACTGCTGAAACTCAAATCCTGTAATCTGTATTAGCTTATCAGTTGTTTTCAGCTTAAATTTTAGTGTTTTTTTACGTACTTATAAGAGTAATCTCGAATATTAATGGCTTACCCATGAGTAAGTTCTTAGTACCTCTTCTATACCACAATGAAACGATTCTATTCTGGTGATTACCTAAAACTTCAACGCTGAATGTTCCAGTTCCAGGTATACCAATTAACTGAAACACGTCCACACTGTTGACCGTGTGATGGTGCGGACTCGGTACGGAAAATGTATCCAAAAGCCCACCTTAAAAGACATTTGTAGTTTACTATTTACATGCATTCTTTTAGTAGTTTACATGGACTCCAAAGGGATTGAAGAGTCAAATTTCAGTCCAAATGTTAGGTATCTTCCTACATCTCGTGTCGTACCTAATTCCTATTGAATTTGATTCTCTGTTCTCATTTCAGTCCTGTTTTCAGTCAACCTTTCTTCGACGTCCTATCTTCATTATCAGGTAAGATCACTTCCACTTTTGAAGCAGAATGTGAGTCATCATCTGCTTTCTCTTTTCAGACCATTCACCAATGAGGACGCGGAAGAGATTTCCATCCCCGACCTCACCGCTCTGTCCCTCTCCACGTCTTCCAATCAGACAGTCCCGGGTTCGACTACCAGCTCGGACAAAACTAGCAACTCATCTGTCTCTCAGCGGGAAGCTATGGTATGCGAGTACCATCCCCCTGGTAACTATCTGGGAGAATATGCCGCCAATGTTAAACCCCTGCAGAAGTAAGTACTTTTTCATGGCCAGGACCTTGATCTGAACTTAAAGGTGCCAGTGCACCACTCTCTCCGAAGTCTACAGAGTTCGTAGAGTAGTGTGCACAGATCGTAGAGAGCGCTCTATCGAGAGTATAGAGCTTAACTCCTTGCACAAAAAATTTGCCCCTATACTTAAGAAGCTTCTACGAACTTGGTAAACTCTGAAATGTCAATTGCTAAAGAAATTGCTGAAGAAACCAACCTCAGTGGTGTAGTGGTTAGCACGGTGGACTTCGGATCTGGAGGTTGGTGGTTCGAGTCCAAGTGAAGTCATAAAATTTAGCGTAGTGCATTAAGCAGGGAACGACATTTGTGACAGCATTTATGCTTAACACAATTAAAATTTCAATTGCTAAAGAAATAGTAAAGGTTGAGTGCGAAGGGCATCCACTTACCACTAGTACAATTTTGTGGCCAAAATCCAGTCAGCCCAAAAGTGATCACCCTGGGGCTGATTGAGGGCTGACGAAAACCTCTGACCCCGTCTGAACACGTAAAAACTAGAAGAAAAATAAAAAGCAGAATGTGAGTCTTCATCTGCTTTCTCTCTCCAGACCATTCACCAATGAGGACGCGGAAGAGATTTCCATCCCCGACCTCACTGCTCTGTCCCTCTCGTCTTCCAATCAGACAGTCCCGGGTTCGACCCCCAGCTCGGACAAAACTAGGAACTCATCAATATCTCAGCGGGAAGCTATGGTGACACAGGCCACATGCGTCTAATGTAGCAGTTGTTTCATTGCTACGAAATAAAAACGGCGGTGGAACACTCATCTTTTTTTTTTTTTTTAAATCTTTATGTAGGTAGGTATCAACTTTTTATCCTTATTTTGTACTGATTCTCTTGTTAAAACAAAAGAACTTGGAAAAAGTGAGAGTTGAATATTGATGTTATCTTGGAACACAAGGAAATCGATGAGCTTTGATAGAACTGTAACAAAACGAATGTCTAACCGCCCAGAGACAGGTGGACAGGACATGAGAAAGCCAGCCTTTTCGAGAACGAAATAGGCTGAACAAGTTTTCTATCAAACCAAAACAAAAATCTGCTCAATTCAATACCTACTTTTAAATAAATACTACCACATGTACTGAGCAAAAAGAATTCCTCATGCTGTCCCAGGTCACATAAATATAGAATGATAGATGTCCTAGGTTCGGTATTACTATTATCTTGATAGTCACGTCCAGTGATGTGACTTGACCACTGTGTGCTTTAGGAATCCTCTGTCTTCCACCGCCCGCTAATACAGGGTTCCTAGTAGTGTAGAATCCCGATAAAACTCGGATAGGAGAAACCCGGCTACCCTGTATCTAGACCGCGTTAATGCTGCTCGACCCATATGAAAAGCTTACTGGAAATTTCGGCCTGGTATCTTGAATAGAATAGAATATACCTTGTTTATCCTGCTCGAATGAGACTAAAAGTCCCTTTACTCTCGCAGTCTAGAGCTATGGTGGAATTCTACACCCTCAAGTACCATAATGAGAAGAGAGAGCTACATCTTCTACCGCCTCTCAGCTATAATAAACAGGTAGGAAAAAGAATCCTTTTGCCAGCCTAGTTAGCTTGGTGGTTAGAGCGGTAGAGCGTCTTATCTTGGTCTTGTAAGCGCTAAGCCGCGGGTTCGATTCCCATCCGGAGTGGATTTTATCCTAAACTGTTAAGGTTTCTTCTCGAAACCGCTGCGCTGACTTTCTCCTGTCCTGTCCTCCTTCTCTTTTTGCTTTCGAGACGTTCTATCAAAACTCTTGAAAGAAAAAAAAATAGATTATCGCTAAAGGGATTTTAGCTAAAAGCTTTGCGGTTGTAAGATTATTGTAAACCTCTTGAAAATGCTTCAATTTCAGCTGTCAGCCCTAGCTCTGGACTGGGCAAACCAGCTGTTGGAAGCCGACAAGTTCAGTCACCGTCCAGATAACAAGTTCGGAGAGAACATCTTCTTCTACACCTCTTCATTCTACGTGGACGATAAGGAGGCTATAAAGAAAGCTGTGACCGCCTGGTACAACGAGATAGAAGACTACAGAGAGTATTTCGACCTAGAGCCCCCCCTTGAGGCGCTCACCACTGGGAATCCTACAGGTGAGAAATTTTGCGTGCTACCTAACCCTAATTTTATTTACAGTAGAAAGTTGTTCTTTTGTTTAAGTCCTTTCCTCCTTTTTGTACGCTATGTGACCCCTTCTGTTAATGACAGAGATTCGATAACAATGTCAAACGCAGTCTGCGGATCAAACAATCCAAGTTGGTTCACCAAAGTTCAAAATAAACTAAGAAGACCGAAGACCATAATCCTGTTTACCTATATCAGTTGCTTTTCTATCAAGCATATTTCTATAATACATATGTAGTGATTTCGGATCTGGAGGTTAGTGGTTCTAGTCCAAGTCAAGAGTCAAGTCGTAAAATTGATCGAGGCGTTTCAAGTGGGGGAGGATATTAAAGTTAGGAAATTAAAATAAAATTCGCTTCATTCCTATCCCATTTCGTTACTTCCCCAGGTCATTTCACGCAGGTAGTCTGGAACGGCACCACAGAGGTAGGCCTCGGGTTATCTCGCAACGCTTCCTCCGACTTCCACAAGGTCATAGTGGTAGCTAACTATGCACCTCCTGGTAACATACTGGGCAGATTCAAGGAGAATGTACCGATGCCGGCGGAGTGGAAGAAGAAGAAATCGCAGAGGAGGAAGTAGAAACGAGGATGTGGATTACTCATTTTACTCAGTAATCAAAAAGAGGAAAAGAAGCAAAGACAAAGAGCAAAGGAAAGGACTTTGAAAATACGAAGCAAGAAGAAGTTGCAGAAGAGAATGTAGAAAAGAGGACTAGAATAGAATAGAATATACCTTGTTTATACTACCAGCATAGGACTGAAAAGTCCCTTTACTCTCGCAGTCCAAACAAGGTCTTATATATTTGATTGGTAATGACATTACATTTTATGGAACAATAATAAAATTAAGACCTGTTTAAATTTAAAAAAAAGGACATTTAAGACTCCAAAGCAAAAAGAGGAGAAGAAAGAGAGGAGACTGAGAAGAAAAGTAGCCAGAAAAGAGGACGTTGAAAAACTCCAAAGTAGGTTAATACATAGCAAAGAAGAAAAAGAGGACGCTAGAAAAGAGGACTTTGGGAACACGAAGGAAGAAGAATTTGCAGAAGAGAAAGTAATCAGAAAAGAGAACGTGGATAACCCTCAAGCAAAGAGGACGGAAAGTTTAAATCTCCGGAGGAAAGGGAAAATTCAAGAACAAACGGAGGTCTTTATCGTCTCAAAATCGAAAAGAGAAGGAGGACAGGGGGACAAGACATGAGAAAGCCAACCAGCCTTTCCGAGAACGAAATAGGCTGAACAAGTTTTCTATCAAACCAAAACAAAAATCTGCTCAATTCGATACTTTTAAATAAATACTACTATGTACTGAGCGAAAAGAATTCCTCATGCTGTCCCAGGTCACATAAATATAGAATGATAGATGTCCTAGGTTCGGCATTACTATTATCTTGATAGTCACGTATAGTGATGTGACTTGACCATTGTGTGCTTTAGGAGTCCTCTGTCTTCCACTGCCCGCTAATACAGGGTTCCTAGTAGTGTAGAATCCCGATAAAACTCGGATAGGAGAAACACGGCTACCCTGTATCTAGACGCGTTAATGCTGCTCGACTCATATGAAAAGCTTACTGGAAATTTCGGCCTGGTATCTTCCGTGTTTAAAGTACAACAGCCAGCCTAGTTAGCTTGGTTGGTAGCGTGGCTGCCTTATAGGCGCTAGTCCACGGGTTCGATTCCCGCCCGGACCGAATTTTATCCAGAACGGATAATGTTCGTTCTCGGAACAGCTGGCTTCCTATCCTATCTTCCTTCTTTCTCAGGACGATAAGACCTTAGCTAGGAAGAAGAATTTGCAGAAGAGAAAGTAATCAGAAAAGAGAACGTGGATAACCCTCAAGCAAAGAGGACGGAAAGTTTAAATCTCCGGTGAAAAGAGAAATTCAAGGAGCAAAGAGGACGGAAAGTTTAAATCTCCGGTGAAAAGAGAAAATTCAAAAAGCAAAGAGGACGGAAAGTTAGAAAAGAGAACTTTGAGAATTGTCCTCGTGACTGAAATATCAGTGCCTGTGTAAAACAGGTGTTTGTTTTTGTGTGATTGTTGTAAATATTTTGTTCAGTTTCCTATTTATTTATACCTACTTAGACACATCTATTACCTATTTATTTTTACTTACCTAGTTATATTTATTACCCAGGTATTTTTTTACCTACCTACCTATTTATTTTATTGTTTTATTCTTGTAGAATGTAGAGTGTAGACTTCAAATAAATGTATCACATTGCATACACATTTATTTCCAGGCGTTCATACAATCCTAGTTTTACCAAAACGAGGTGTAAACCCCATAGGTACCTAATGGTTTGTCATGCAAAAGGGCCCGGGTTCGATGTCCACCGTGGAAAAAGTATTCGTATCTACTTCCCTTTAGAAAAATATTTCAACAGGTTTGTTTTTTTTTTATTTTTTTTTTTTTAGGTTTGATAGAGGGAACGGTAACTGCTAAGATCTTATCGTCCCGAAATGGAAGGGAAAATAAGATATATGCAGGTTAGGAGAAAGCCGAACATTATCCGTCCAGGATAAAATCCGCCCTGGGCGGAAATTGAACCCGCGACCTAGCGCTTTCGAATCTCCCAGACAAAAATTACTTTAAACCCATTTAAAAAGACCAATAAATAAAAATAGATAATAGTCCATTCGAGTGCCTACATAGGTATGGGTACATTTGTAGCCCAATTCCAGCGTAAAGCATGCAATCTAATCTAGGCTAACCCGAGACGAATTTTACTTCCTAAGATTAAAACAAGATAACAAGAGGTCTATTGTTTCTAATGACAAATACCGGTATCTTTAGGTACATAATATCTACAGGAGGTACATATGTGAGTGTGGAAAGTTGAAGGAAGTTACACCCCGTGGTGCAATGCTTAACTAAATAGAAATATATACAGGGTGTCGCATGAAGAAGAATATAATAGAATACCTTTATGTAGGTAGGTGCCTTCATACCTTGTTTATACCGCTAAAAAGACTGGAAAATTGAAAATGCATTTAGTAATTAGTACAGCAGGTCCTAGGCTATACAAACTACCTATGTTTTTGAGTGCGCCAATGCACTTTTTGGGTACTTTTACATCGGAATAGGACTCTATCTCGAAAAAAATTGTCATTTGGTTGAGCCCCTATAATTTTCGCGGGCAGCCATTTTTTCGTGATGACGTCAGTTCATGTGTCAGTTCGTGATGACGTCAGTTCATGCCTAAACCATGGCTGTTTCAACGTTATTTTTTTGCGACCTTTTAGCGACATTTTAGGGGATTTAGGGACCGTTTTGGATGTTTTTGAGTGCGTGAATGCACTTTTTGGGTACTTTTACATCGGAATAGGACTCTATCTCGAAAAAAATTGTCATTTGGTTGAGCCCCATTGTGCCCAGCCAGCCTAGTTATCTTGAAGCGCTCCTGCTTTGTAAATGCTTGGTCGTGGGTTCAACTTCCATCCGGAGCGAAATTTATCCTAAATTTCGTCACCCATCCTGTATACCTACTCTTTCTCTTTTCGGTTTCGGGACAATAAGAGCTCCGTTGTTACAGTTCCCTCTATCAAACTTCCTAGTTAGCTTAGTTGGTAGTGCGTCTGCCTTGTAAGCGCTAGGCCGCGGGTTCGATTCCCGCCCGGGGCGGATTTTATCTAGCTTAGTTGGTAGCCGTCTGCCTTGTAAGCGCTAGGCCGCGGGTTCGATTCCCGCCCGGGGCGGATTTTATCCTGGAGGTATAGGCGTATAGGTAGGTAGGGGATAATCTGTACATCAGGTGAAGAAAATACTTGGTGTCATTATAAGAAGAAATCTGGAGAATTTCTCATGAATGTGACACAACTCCTTAGTTATAAGTATAAGTCCTAGTAGCTCAGAGGTAGAATGTTGGACTCGTAATCCGGAGGACTGGGGTTTGAGTCCCAGTAGAGACATAAAGAAATTTTGTAGGTAGCTTCATTTAAATTTAGTAGGTACCTACCTAGGTAGACATTTGCAAAAGTTTGTTTCTGTTTGATAGGGGATAGGGGTTTAGAATCACTGTATAACTTCCAAGGTCTTATCGTCCCGAAATCGAAGAGAGGAAGACAGGATAGGAGAAAGACAGCCGTTCCAAGAACGAACCTCATCTGTTTAAGATAAAATCAAATCGAACCCGCGCAACCTAGCGCTTACAAGGCAGACGCGCTACCCTCTAAGCTAACTAGACTGGCGCAAGCTGACATCTCTAAAATTAGAAGGGTTTGTAGCGAAGCGCGGTAACGCTCCGCCCCACCAAGTCAAGAAAGTTTGACAGCATGACAGCGCTACTAGAGATATTATAAATTAGACGAAATATGAAATTCTATCCTCAATATAATTTGGCCACAATAATAGTAGTATTGGCCACAATAATAGTAGTATGTATAGGACCAGCTGCAGTTACAGTTCTCTCTGTCAAACCTCTTAAAAAAAAAAAAAAAAACTTGAATGTTTGAATGGGTTCTTACCAGTTCCCTCTATCAAACTTCCTAAAAAAAGTCTTGTGCTAGTAAAAGTAACCCGCTAACCCATCTATATTGTCCCCTCCCTGATTAATATATAAGATTAGAATTAATTAGAATTAGGTTACTCAGCATGTTATACCTACAGGGTGTATAACTAACGAATCCAATCAATCAAATCTAAATAAATAATCTAGCTACAGAGTGATTCAGACGAATAAACTATTAACAACACGAACAATACCCTTCATAGGTGTATTCAGTTAAAAATAATCATACCAACCTCGGTAATATCAAGTGGTCAAGATCCTCGCCTGGTAATCAGGAGGGCGTGGGTTCAATCTTAGACGAAATATGAAATTCTATCCTCAATATAATTTGGCCACAATAATAGTAGTATTGGCCACAATAATAGTAGTATGTATAGGACCTGCTGTTTCCAGTCTTGGAAGGTAACCACTAGGCGAGGTTAACGCCGGAGGCGTTCTCTACCACCTAACCCTTAGAGCTCCATTATTATGTGGTCACACTCTCACAAATAAATGAGGATAAAATTCCATACCTCGGCTGGGATCGATATCGAACCCACGCCCTCCTGATTACCAGGCGAGCGTCTTGACCACTTTGGTTTTACTCTTCATTTCACGGCAAGCTACACGCGTACTCACATTCATTGTAAACTCCTCCATCTGAGTGGTTACGGGAAAGCCAGCAGCATACAATTGACTAGCTGGTCACCCATCCAAGTACTAACCTTGCACAACTTTGCTTATCTTCAGTGATCCATTGGAAACCGATGCAACGTGCTATCACCACGCCGCACTGACTCCAATTTCATCTAGTGCTAGGTAGCCCTTATCGTCGCGTCACACAGTGCAGCCAAATCGAGTTCTAGCGCACGGAAAATCGTGGAAGTAAAACGAAGCGTCGGTGCGCGGCGCTCGCAGTGTGGATTTAAACTCATCAGAAATCTAGTGCCAGGTAGCCCTTATCATCGGCGCGCTGCGCGCTAGCAATGTGGATTTAAACTTATGCCAAAGTTCCGTCAGAAGCATGCGTTTAGTTTCCCATGGAAGCCCTCAACTATCAATACATAATAATAATAGACTCTTGAGTGGAAGGTAACCACTAGGTGAGGTTAACGCCGGAGGCGTTCTCTACCACCTAACCCTTAGAGGTCCATTATTATGTGGTCACACTCTCAAATAATTGAGGATAAAATTCCATGCCTCGGCTGGGATCGAACCCACGCCCTCCTGTTTACCAGGCGAGCGTCTTGACCACTACGCCACCGAGGCAGGTACATATCTAAAGTACCCTCCTAAGTTCTTAATGCCTTAATTTATCCCAAAGTTTAGTCAGAAGCATGCGTTCAGTTTCCCATGGAATCCCTCAGCTATCGACCTATCATAGAGTTGTGACAAATTGGTCAAATTCCTGAGCACTTTCTAATCGCAGAATTCATATTCAACGTCTCGAGTCTTGAGTAGGTCTGTAGGTTTTGCATTTGGATTGTTCCGAATTGGAATGGTTTCAAGTTTGTCATTGTTTAAACTTGTCTCCGTTGTGTTCTAGTCTTGATTGATAAGAACAATAAATAGGTAGGTAGGTATATAATTTAGGAGAACCAAAAGTAAAAAAAAAACAGACCGAAAACCAACAGGCGAATAACTGAAACCGGTGGCGTAGCACTTGCCTGGCTGGCGGATTTTAAACAGAGAGTAGAGCAGCTTAGTCTGGCTGCTGTACTTTTTATGAGGTTTGATAGAGGGAACTGCACTAGCTAAGGTCTTATCGTCCTGAGAAAGAAGGAAGATAGGATAGGAAGCCAGCTGTTCCGAGAACGAACATTATCCGTTCTGGATAAAATTCGGTCCGGGCGGGAATCGAACCCGTGGACTAGCGCCTATAAGGCAGCCACGCTACCAACCAAGCTAACTAGGCTGGCTGTTGTACTTTAAACACGGAAGATACCAGGCCGAAATTTCCAGTAAGCTTTTCATATGAGTCGAGCAGCATTAACGCGTCTAGATACAGGGTAGCCGTGTTTCTCCTATCCGAGTTTTATCGGGATTCTACACTACTAGGAACCCTGTATTAGCGGGCAGTGGAAGACAGAGGACTCCTAAAGCACACAATGGTCAAGTCACATCACTATACGTGACTATCAAGATAATAGTAATGCCGAACCTAGGACATCTATCATTCTATATTTATGTGACCTGGGACAGCATGAGGAATTCTTACAGTAGGTACAGGTACATTGGTACATAGGTAGGTAGTAGTATTTATTTAGAAGTATTGGATAGAGCCGATTTTTTTTTTTTTTT